>NC_092231.1:11903196-11975696 GCF_036320965.1 Panulirus ornatus
ACAAAATTTACGAGAGACTGAAATAAAAATCGTCAATGGAAACAATCGTAAAATTTCAGGATCTTTGGATGGCTGAGAAAAAAAAAATATTCCAGAGCATGAGGACATGTTGAATATTGAAGATACGAATGTGAATGAGAGAGATGAGCCCCGAGAGCAGGGCTGGCTAACCACGAACATGCCAGTCACACTGAGGAAGTAAAGAGGTCAGTGTAACGTAACGCATCAGGACGTATAAGTGGTAGAGACATCGTACCGTATCGTATAAGGGCGTATACTTAGTAGGGATAGTGTGGCGTAATGCATCAGTACGTATAGGTAATAAGAGTCAGTGTAGCGTACCGTATTAGGGCGTATGAATAGCATGGACAGGTGTAGCATAACATACCTGGGCGTATAGACATCAGAGACGAGTGTAGCGTTACATACCTGGGCGTATAGATAGTAGAGACAGGTGTAGCGTAACATACCTGGGCGTATAGATAGTAGAGACAGGTGTAGCGTAACATACCTGGGCGTATAGATAGTAGAGACAGGTGTAGCGTAACATACCTGGGCGTATAGGTAGTAGAGACAGGTGTAGCGTAACATACCTGGGCGTATAGATAGTAGAGACAAGTGTAGCGTAACATACTTGAGCGTATAGGTAGTAGAGACAGGTGTAGCGTACCGCCCAGAGAGACAAGTGTAGCGTAACGCCCAGAGAGACAAGTGTAGCGTAACATACCTGGTCGTATAGGTAGTAGAGACAGGTGTAGCGTAACGTACCTGGGCGTATAGGTAGTAGAGGCAAGTGTAGCGTAACATACCTGAGCGTATAGGTAGTAGAGGCCGGCCTCCCTGACGGTGACGGTGCCACGGTCAAGCGGGTATTTGCGGTTGAGGCCGAGCTTGTCCATCCAACCGGCGGGCGACCACTCCTCGTGCGTGTCACCGCCGGTCGCGCCTGAGGAGCCACGGTGGCGGCAGAGAACAACACCCAAGGGACGAGGGGAAAGGTTTGGGGCGGGGGGGAATATGGACGGGAGAAGGATCCAGTGAGGGGATAAAACGGGGTCGGAATTATTGGGGAGGGGACGTGACACAGCAGGAGGCATAGGGAGAGGAAGGGATAATGATGAGGTCGGGGTGTCATAAGCCACGCACACAAGGGAGGAGAGAGAGAACGCATTAGTATGACTTATTCATCATGTGTTATGTTTTACACAGTAAACTGCAGGCGTTGTGTGTAAATGCAAGATTTACAAGTGTAAATTAGAAACACACTTGCACTGTCATAGTTTCTTAGAATGATGTATAGGTTGGGTATCCTAAGGAAATCTGCACTTACAGCATTGTTTTCTGTTACTTTGCATATATATATATATATATATATATATATATATATATATATATATATATATATATATATATATATATATATATATATATATATTCTTTTTTTTTTTCTTCCAAAAGAAGGAACAGAGAAGGGGCCCAGGTGAGGATATTCCCTCAAAGGCCCAGTCCTCTGTTCTTAACGCTACCTCGCTAACGCGGGAAATGGCAAATAGTTTGAAAAAAAGAAAATATATATATATGTATATATATATATTTATATATATGTGTGTGTGTGTGTGTGTGTGTCTGTGTGTGTGGAACATGAGAGATTTATCCTAGAAAATTAAAAGGAAAATAATGTACAAAGTGACTTAATACCAAAACTAATGTTGAGATTCCTAAAGCAACTGGCACAGAAAAGAAACATGTTGAGGTCTTTGGAGTTATTTCAGAGCAAAATTATGCAACATAATTTAAGAAGACGTCAAGAGTAAATCAAGGAACTGAAAAGACGCAGCACAGCCATGGTCGAATGTAGGCATAGGAGATTCATTAAATATGAAAATAACGAGCATTCAGAAAACAGATGAAGACCAGGGACGTGGAAGACTGGAAAAGATCAGGATAAATGATTTTGCTAACAATCTGCTTTACAATACGACAAATGTTTATGGAGAAAGAACAACACCGTACACTTTGTTACTCTCTCACAGCTGAGCCACAGTAGCACTAACAGGTCCCAGATTCTTCGGGTAGGTATGTCACAATTTGAGAAAGGTTTAATCCAATCGCACGTTGGTCTTGAGGCCCGTTCTCATAAAACCAAAGGCGGTTTTATGAATACCCCCATACGAACTCTGGGTGAAACGTGGGTTGGTGATACCGCAGAACTTTCCTCAGTGTCCTACGAAGGAAGGATTTAAAACGTGCTTCATGAGGAACGTTGGGAGCTCGGGGGAAGACCTGGGAATGAACTGAGGAAGATCTGGAGAGGACTTGTGGAAGACCTGAGGAAGATCTGGGGAAAACTTGGGACGGTTCGATGAAGAATCGGGAAAGAGTGGAGGACGGGCCGGAACGGCGTGGAAGATGAACTGGAGAGGACCTTGAGAAGACCTGTTTGTGCATTTTGTTCGTAATTCTTTCATAGCAAGACCGTGGCAGAGATAATGACAAGAGTAGTTTATGGAATGATGATGGGAGCGCAGCATAACGTGAGAGACTAGGGATCATTCTGAGTTGGCAAAGAGAGCAATAGAGGGTTTTAGGGGAAAGACGAGAGACACAACGAAAACCTGAGCGTAATTAGTGTGAACTAGAAGCTCATATGTTGATGGTTCAGGAGTGGCCAAAGAGCATGACATGATAATAAGCAGTAGAAGGAGCATCAGCTGATGAGTGAGGAGAATTACTTGACGATAAAGGAGCGTCGAGTGTGGCAAAGGAGGAGCTTGAACTGATGTTGAAAGACACAGAGCCCACGAGGCGGTGAGGAAAGCGTATGAGGCAGTGGTGTAAGAGCATTTGGAGCGTGTGTTGTGATGGCAGAGGGCCATAAGATGACAGCGGTGGAGTGCATGATGCTAGTGGTGAACGCCTGGAGGACTGAGGTACCGTGGCGGGAAGTCCTGTTGAACGGGGTGGCGACGAAGTGGGCGACGGTGACGGCGGACCTGCAACAGCGACGGCGACGTCCCTGCCTCGTACCGGGCCTCTTCTTCTTTCTGGACTCCAGCTGCGTACGTCACCAGGTTCCCGCAGGGGGTCGTCGGTAGGGGACATGGCCACAGTGGGAGCAAAGTCGGGTCACCCAGGTCCAATGAAGTTCACAGTTCAGCGGCCGATCAGAGTTGTCGAAGGCCAAGAAATGGCCAGGGGAGGAAAGAGAGAGAGAGAAAGAAATATATAAGTATATGTTGACTCCCTTCCCGTCAAGATGATCTAAAGGCTCTTTCATCTGTCATAAACACCATAATTACAAGTGTGTTACTTAATTCTCCCTTTAAACTTTGAAGTAGAGTCGCTCTTTACGTGAGTAATATCAGATTTTCTTGGGTTCCTTTTGGGGGAGTAAGATAGCAAAGGGAGTGGTAATCACATGTCTTCCACTTGCGATATAAATGTCTTTAACTCAGATATATGAATAGTACCTTACAGTTGCAAACACTGCAGCTAGTCTTTACTTGCGGAAAAAAACAAAAAAACTTACCATCAGGATATCAGAAAGATGAAACGTAACTACAAAAATGAACGACTCCTTGCACGTAACAGCTATCGTACTTTTTTTTTTTTTGTCATTACGTCATCGTAAAACAACTCCTACCTCGTCGGATTTTATGACCGGCGACTGGACTGCTCTCGTCACGAAGACTGGCTGCGCTGGGTCCTGTACTACCTTCTGCGGGGCCTGGGGCGTCACGCTGTTCCGGCCGGAGTAACCGTCGTGGCGGGAGGTGGCCTGGGGTTTGGGGAAGGAACACACAGCACACTCAACTAAGCGAGTGAGTTTGGCTAAACACGGGCAGGCAGGGCTCAGTGTGGAAGAGGGGAGAGGAGGAGTGATGGGCGAAAGGGATATATATATATATATATATATATATATATATATATATATATATATATATATATATATATATATATAGAGAGAGAGAGAGAGAGAGAGAGAGAGAGAGAGAGAGATGGGGAGACAGAGACAGAGAAGGTCTCAAGGAGACTGGGAAGGGGTTTCTGGTGTCAGAAGACACACACACACACACAGAACGTGCGGTTATAGTAATGACAATCCTCACCACACAAAAACCATTAGTAAATATGAGGAAAACCAGGTATTTCACTTTGAAATGATATACAGCACTCACTCCAACAACACGTGAAACTAATTCAACTACATCTATCAGCATCATTCACGGCACTGCATGGCAACAACAGAAAGCACAACCCATGCCGCTACACTTAGAGGTTCCGTCCGCTAGGACCACAGAGCACAATCACATGAGTAAGGGCATAACCAGGTTGATGCATCGTGTCTCCTGAAACACACTGCCTGTCATATCATCTCCGTGTAAGCCACACGGGTTTCCACCCCTTCAGCTTCAGCAGATGCATCGACTTGTTGCCCTTCGCCCAGCCTGTACAGTGCACTATGCCTGGAACATTATGGTTGCAAGAAGGGCGACTATGGGTTACTTCTGAGCTACGGGGTTGCATCTCCCTACCTATACCACTGCTGAATGAGATGGTTTAGCGTTTGATAAATGGTTGTGCGAATGGGAACCCAAGTCGATTCCGCCCATTGGCCAGTTGGATGAAAGGAGTTAATGAGATCTTAAGATTAGCATCAGCAGTATATAGCGATGAGGAGCCCATATATGGCTTACATTCAAACATTCGGTCTCATATCCACCGAGGAAGCCAGCCGCTGGACAACACACACACACACACACACACACACACACACACACACACACACACACACACACACACACACACAGGTATACTCCCCTCATACTTAAACGTATGAAATCGCATATACTCTTATATACAAAGTCAATATCTTAGTCTCATAATGATAAATCGGGAATATTCTGTTGGTCTCCGACGTGGGTCTGACACTAGAAGAGCCCATAGTATATCTTTTTTCTTTTTCTTCCCCACGACACAAGTAGCCTCTGTTTTGAATTCATGTCACCATATACAGGCGAGGTCATTTGTAGGACTCCCTTGCTTCTCTGTGGTCAAACTTCCACACATCAGATGCTCATAGTATTGCAGAGACTATATGATGGGACATGTGGTTCATACCACAATGGTAGGGACACAGACACACTGGTTCACACATGTTCATAAACACGATGGTAAGGACACACACCACACACACACACACACACACACACACACACACAGCACGAATATAAACTTTCTGTAATATACAAATAGTAATCAAAAAAGTAATCAAACGCACTAATATGTAAATACAAACATAATCGTGCACAAAAAGATACATGCATGTATACATATCAGTGAGCGAGCAAGAGACACATACGCATATATAAACACACACACATGAACGCACACATACGGAGACATACATACACACTTCTCAACGCGCATGTAGAGGAGAAAAAAGAAGAAAAAGAAAAACATACACATGCAATCACACACGTCAGGGGAAACCCTGGTAGTTATGAGGTAAGGACAACACTGGCGTACCGCAGGGTTCCCGTCTTTAGAACCAGTGTTCTTGATCTGCGTGAATGACTTGCCAGATGGATTGGATTTCTGCGTTTTGTACGTTTGCGGTTGAACCTTAGGTTCATGAGAGAGAGAGAGAGAGAGAGAGAGAGAGAGAGAGAGAGAGAGAGAGAGAGAGAGAGAGAGAGAGAGAGAGAGAGAGAGGATTGCATCATCATACAAGGGGACCTAAACAAATCCCCAGAGTTGGTCTGGTGGGTTGGTCGATGAAGGCCAACCCAAGGAAATTTGAGGTCATGAGATGGATGGTACACACAGTGAAAGAAGACCTCGATATGATTGTCATCGAGTGGGGAAATAAGCTTCGGGATTCTTTGTATAAGAAAGAATTTGGGAGTCGATATTATCCCTGATTTGTCACCGAAGTCCCATATTTTAAGGAACGAGCAGTCTTCTGGCAAACAGCAGAACAGCTTTCAAGAATATGATTAAGGATATATGTAGCAAGCTATTCATATCATACGTAAGGCCAAAGCTAGAAAATGCTTTTGAGGTCTGGTCACCGCACCTAAAGAAGCACAGAGAGGTGATAGAGGAGGTCCAGAGGAGGGTACCATAATGGGCTGTATCAGGAAATTGAAGAGAGCTGAGTTGCGGGGAACGGCTAGAGGCTCTGAATTCTCCCTCATGCATAAATTCAAGAAGTTGTATGACAGTAGAGAATGTTCAAGAGCGTAAGACTTCCTCCCCGTACGGTACTATTAAGTTCGTACAGTGAATTGGTAATGATTACACACACACACACACACACACACACACACACACACACACACACACACACACACACACACACACACACACAATGCATGTACATGTCCAAGTACATAGAAAGCCACGCATTTCAGAGCTGTTTTGTGTCCCATTTCTTCTTCAATCAGCTGTGAACAAACGCGACTTATAATAAGACACAGTACTGACTCTACCCACCAACAGTGATTACTTGTTAACAGGAAATATGAAATGTTAATATTTCCAGGGCTGAAATACCCAGAGCGTAAGCCTTTTATCGTTGCAAGTATGAGACAAATGAAACATACGTATACATAGCTCATTCCTTATACACAACATCACGTATACACATAATCCACGTAAACAGACAATAATACATAGAAAAAAGAATATATGCACATAAAGAGGCACTGACATACGCCTGTACAGACACGCATACATACATAAACATTATATATATATATATATATATATATATATATATATATATATATATATATATATATATATATATATATATATAGCATGTATTTGACTTGGGTACACGCACACACAGCTACGTGCCGCCACTACCTTCACAAGGGAATCGCGGAACAGGACAGGCACGCGGTTTGAGTTAGATTGGACTCGTGTCTTCTTCCGCTGCTGTACCCGTCTGCCGGTGCCGTGCAAACTCTGGGAAGGGTGACACAGTGAGCCAAGGTTATGTAGCAGGAGGCAAATAGGGCGTTACAGGGCCGTATTGGAGGCTGAAGCGGAGGGAGGTGTGTGTGTGTGTGTGTGTGGGAGAGCTGGAGCTGAATGGGTAAGGTTGGTTGGTGGACTGTGCGGTGATCGTGTTGTGGAGTAACAGATTTTTTTGTGTCTGGAATGGTTTTGGGTGAGGTTGGTTTATGCGAATGTGGGCGTGTTGGTGGAGCGTTGTATGGGCCAGGTATCGGGGGAAACGAGAAGCGAAAGGAGGCAAGTATAGGACTAGGAAGTGACCTGTGGATGGTTGGGTATTATCCTATGCTAGAGACCCAGGCTTCAGGATGATGAAGTTGGGGGACAGACGTGTCGAAGAGGAGGATTCCAGCGTCGGAGAGGAATGGGAGCGCTTGATAATAAGCGTAGGCGCGGGTAGGGTTTGAGGCATAGGTCTGGTTGGAGGCGAGGAGTGGCGTAGGCATGGGTAGGGTTGGAGGCGAGGAGTGGCGTAGGCATGGATTGGGTTGGAGGCTGAGGTCTGGTTGGAGGCGAAGAGTGGTAAGGGAGGGAGTTGAGGCCACATGTGGTGGTGTTAGTTATTGTGCAGAGACTGAGGTATGGGAGGACAGTAATATTATGCACAAAACGACAAAAAAAGGTGAAGTTCTCTACCCATGGAGGTATTGCCTGGTCTGTTTGGCGGAGTGGTATGCATGCATAGCATTACAATATACTGACATACAGGTGAAATATATCAGTGGACTGGTATATAATCTAATGTATGGAAAGTATATTGCTCATCCAGCGGTGTCCAAACCATCTGTCCTTCTCTGATGAAGACATTACAGAAAATTTCACCAAAGCTTTGACATCCCCGTAATGTTGACACATGACGATGAACATCAAGCTTGACATGAGAGTAAGAATTTATAATTTGATATGATAGAACTTATTTTATGATATCAAATAGTGATCGTCTCTCATGAAATGCCTTTTACATCTCTACACAAGCAATGTTGATCGACAGACAAATTACTCAGCTTTGTTCTTCGTAATTATAAGGACATTCACACGAACCTACAACTTTCCTCTTCACAGTACTAAAACCACACTATTACGCTTTACCCTTGGGATGAATAATGAGTTTAATTAATCATTGAGACGTAGGATAACTTCGTTATACTTAGTCTAAGAATGACCCTCTCCTCTGTGTTAAGAGGCCAGAAATTATGATTATATTTTACACTGGTGAGCAAAGATATAGAAAATCAAGTCACTCTGTACACCTCTGTGTCACAGGTCTTGTGATGCAGACTTTACATGTAACCTGGTGTGGCTCTTTAGAATCTAAGTGACACATTTTTTCTAATTTTCTCCTTTATCAAAATCTCTCGGCAAACACGGCTCTCGGACGTGCCATGATTTCGGTGACTCGTGAGTTTCTCCCAATGGCTTCATCTGGTTTGGACACCGCTGGGTCTATAAGGTAGCTGTCCCAGCACTACATTGGTTGAAAAATGGTTAAATTTTACTCGCCTTCTTGGCAAGTTACTACTGTTAAATATGGCACTGCAATGACCCAAAAGAACTTAAAACAAGGAATTCAAGGTTAAGTTCCAATATCCGAAAAAAAAAAAATAAGTTGCTTGTTAAATTTTTGAAAATAAGGCACCAGCAAGGTGTTAAAGAAAGTTTTCAAACCTACTTGAATGTTAACACTGAAATGGTTCAACACCCACAGCAAGGCATAGCAGATAGGATCTCTTTCCAAGACGATCCTACGTAAGAAAAACAACAAAAAGGAACTATAGCTATTTACGAGCGCTGGCGTCTCCGACATACCTTGGTCCTCGACCTTCTCTTCAACACCGCGGGGCGTCGCCTGCTCGGAGTAGGGAAGACCTCGACGAGGGCGTCGTCGTCGTCCTCTTGCACACGCGCCCTGGAGGAGAGGTGAGCGCCTGAGGAACGTGGATAGGGCTGGCGTCGTTTCTTAGTGCTCCACAGATTGGGTACTCTGGGGGGGTTGAGGTGAGGCGAGCCGTTAGTGTGACACTGGGAAACCCTCCCCTTCCTCCTCACACTAACTCTAAGGAAGGTTACGACATCGTAGACAGTTCAACACCCAAAGAGGAACCGACGAGGCTTTACTGTGAACAGTCCACACGTCCAGGGGGAGGAAGAATGTTCTCCCCTCTCCGTAAGGAGGAGGTATTAGTGGTTGAGGGTGAGATGTTCACTGTTCACTCTCGTTGGTGTTAATGAGTGAGGTGGGAAAGGCACTACTGGCATCAGTCTTGGGGGTTGGGGAAGAGTCTACTTGCAACACAGTTTTGGGTGGGGAGGGTCTTCTACTATGCCGGTGTTACGAAGCAAAGACCAATTCAACGTGTGAAATTCAGTGTATTAGGTAAAGCAAGGTGCTACGATGCCGTATAAAGAAGAATTAATGCTAGTTACTCTATAATCTATTTCATAAATCAGTCAGTTAATCAATCTATGCATCTATCTGGCTTAAAAGTATGTCTGTATAGATCAGTTTATTTCTCTCTCTATTTATCAGATCTATATTCATAATCATATTTTTTTTCTCTCTCTCTCTCTCTCTCTCTCTCTCTCTCTCTCTCTCTCTCTCTCTCTCTCTCTCTCTCTCTCTCTCTCTCTCTCTCTCTATATATATATATATATATATATATATGTATATATGTATATATTCCTAAACAAGTATTTTCGTTCATCAGGGTGTGGCATCAAATTTTCAAATCATAATATGAAGACTAGAATAGAGTACTATACATCAGTACCAACAAAAGTTTACACCAACAGAAAGCCATACTTTACAAGGAAAGAAATATATATATGTATATATATATATATATATATATATATATATATATATATATATATATATATATATATATATATATACATATATATATATATCGGCAAGCTCCGAGGGAAGGATGAACACCTGGGTTGCTTGTAGACCGACGTTTAGGATTCGAACCCATGTGGATCTGACCCCAGGCTGGCCCGTAATGACTCGTGGTCAGTAATGCTAACCACTTCACCCATGTATGTGTGTGTGTGTGTGTGTGCGCACAAGCGCATATTGGGGCATTACATCAGATTGTGTCGGAACCACACCAATGATTATATCGCTCCTCACCTCCAGTATCACGTCGCAACCGACGCTGTATATGGAGTACTGACCATCGCGAGCCAAAATGCAGACGTTGGAAAGAAGAGATGGCGAACTGACAGTCAGTAGAGTGTGAATATTGCCGAGGTGGCTTTGTTGATTTGGTTCAGGCTCAGATAATGATCAGAGCAGATCGTGTTCTCTATACAATGGATGTATGCTGTAGACACTGATGTATGTATACAGGATGTATTTATGTATTTACAAATACGGCTTACTTATGAAAGAAGTAAACTTAAAAAAGACTTATATTAAGAACAAAAGACGATACAGATAAATCTTGTGCACCTGAAAGAAGGTTAACACGTGAACAAATTTCACACGAAAAAAAGTATAGAGAAAATGACGTTCACAGTAATGCTGTATAAAGTAAACATGTTCAAATACTTGGGTACATGGCAACCGACGCTCACTTAACGAATTAAATTACATAGAAACACACACCACAAAGACCCACTGTCCAAGGGAGGTGGGCTGTCCTTAATACTGCTAAAGAGAGATGCCAATCCCCTTAGGAAATAGTAGAAGGAATGGACAGTAAAGGAAAGACTCTTTCCCCCTCTTCATTCCCTCCGGCAACACGCCGGACGGGAAACAGGTAGGAAAAATACCTTGCAGGATTGAGTAAGTAGCAGCAGCAATAGACATATAGGAATAGCAGATAGACACAAGATCAGATGATGGGAGACGGCGCAAGAGTGCTGCGTTAACCACTGCTAAGAACAGAGTGGTTCATTAACTGTCCTGGATGACACAGGGCGATTCTGTACGAGGCTGAGGGCATCAGTGTTTACAAAGGAAAGGCTCAGTGTTAAGCCATGAAAAGTTGAGTGCAATTCAATTGACTTCATATATATATATATATATATATATATATATATATATATATATATATATATATATATATATATATATATATATATATGACTTCCAATCTCTCTATATCTCATTCCCGGATATGACATATCTATCGTCACCAAGGTCAAAAGGTCAGCGGAGTGTGGGGTCTAATGCGTCATGCGTTATGCGTCATGTGTGGTGCGTGTTGTGTTCCATGGGGTGACATCATGGGGGGATCAGCTGACATTATAGAGATCAGCTGACGCCAGCGGATAGATATCCCACTCATGGGGCAGTCATTTGTCTCGCTCCGACCGCGCTGATGAGCTGGCCCGGGTTCCGGTTTCATGTTGCGGAGGTGGAGGGAGGAGGGTTGAGGCAGCGAGATATGGTTAGTGTTGAGGTTTTTGGACTGATTGGAAGGGTACGACGGTGTGTGCCTTAGAGAGAGAGGGGGAGGAGTGAGACGTATTGTGAAAGGGGCGGACAAAAATGAAATTGGCACATGAACACCCACCGACACTTGGGGAAATAATGGTGAATACAAGAAACAGTTTTTCTGAACTGAATTGAAGGGCTTTCGTATACGTCATTTTGTGTAACGATGTCAAAGATGTAGGTTCTTCGGATATTTCGAAATTCTTTTTCGTAGTTCTAGAAATAAATACATTTCACGACGTAAGATTTCATAGTTGGCTTCTATAACGATAGAAAGTGCTTTGTGTTCATTGTTTGTGTACCACTAAGTGTACGATGGCATTTGCTGTTTCGTCGCTTCTTTTCTTGTTGATTTCTGTACCGTTTGACTGACAGTGATTCCATGTCTTATTAGGTATCCCATTCAGTATTGTGTGTGTTCTCATTGGTTTGTACCCGTCACGCTCACATAAAACCGTTCCTTGCTCGGGCTTAACATTTTAAGATAACTTTTTTTTTTTAAATCATTTCTTTTAATTCGTCTTTCTCTGGGGTGAAGGAAGGATAGGAGTTATCTACTGATGTGGATGTAAACCTCTGGAGCTTATCTCAGTTGGTTTACCATATGATCAATTATCTACCAATCCCTAATTCCCCAAGACTCGACTTGAAAGTTTACCGATATAAGACATGACACATTCATGGACACGTCCTCGCCATCTTGTAATTGTTCCGTTATTGTTGATGTAATAACGTTAAATTCATACCTGCCTTTTCCATGGGACGTTCAAACGCCTTCATGTCTCCTCCGTTCATTAAAGAGGGGCAGTTAAAACTGGACACAGTACCATTTGATCTGGGTTGATCCTTTCATAAACTCGAACGGTGTTTACGTTCGTCTTTCACGACGCCCTCATCGCTTTATGTGATGTTTTAAATAACAAGTTCCAATCCCCTTCTTAAGGTGACATCGAAAGCAGTGCATTACAAAAGAAAAAAAAAAATGTTCTTTGCGCTTGTGTTTGAATCCATCCAGACGAGACGGAGCGATCTGATTCCCTTTACCTGCCCTTGTTTAAATATGATAAAGGGTTCCGTGGAGAAATACCATCTCTTGAGAGATCTTCAGATCGCTCTTTGATTGTGTATGGATCCATCGAAATGAGACTTGGGAGGAAGGTTCCTTGCAAGATCTCCCACAGAATGATGCATTGGAGCAACGGAAAAAAAAAAAGAGAGGAATGAACTCAGGACGAATTAATTGTCTTAAAGCTGGATAAAGTGGTACAAGCTCACAGAAATGCTATAATAGACTCGCCCCAAAACGATCACCATAAAGTGAGATAAGAAACGCTCTTTTAAGGATGATAAAAGCCTCCACAAAAACGCTATATAGTGAACCACATAAAATATAAAAATGAAAAATATGAAAAATTCGACAAGATTGACATCAAATATACCTCATAGAAAAAAAAAATTATAGGGGAAGTCGGAGTCGCCTCTAAAATCTGATCTGTAATCATCTGGAAACCATTAAAAAGCACCTGCTTTGGTCTCGGGTAGCTGGGAGTCGGGTTGCAGTGGCGTACTTCTTCACTCGGTTTATCTACACGGTTCAGCCGTGCCGCCCGTAGCTCCTGCCCAACACACTGTATAATCACTTCCCCCCACCACCTCACCCTCTCTTCCCCCCTTTTCCTTCCCTCACCACCCCTCCACCGTAACCTCCTATCCCTGAAACCTAAGACAGCCATCCCCTCCCTCGCTGTACCCTACCGGAAACACTTGTTGTTCACAAAACATTATCATGAGAATGATTACCCATTGTATGTAAAACATTCAGAGATAGATTATGTACACACACACACACACACACACACACACACACACACACACACACACACACACACACACATACACACATAGTGGTTGGGGTGCGTGTGTATTTACGTGCACATATAGGAGTAAAGACATAATACATATATGCATGGATAAGAGACAGGCAACACAAGTGCTCAAACTCTCATCTCATGATACACATATGATAATCACACACACACACACACACACACACACACACACACAGAGCCTGAAAACTCAAAACGCTAATGATGATCCCATATACGTGCGTGTCCATATAAATTCTCTTCCTGTTTCTTCTGGCCTGTCTTTCGTCGGTATCGAGGAAGGGAGAAGCGTAGAGAGGAGCGCATGAGAAGGAGAGATTCAGATGAGCCCTGATGGTCTCTGACGTGGCTTATCTGCCGGCATGATCTTGAGTTTAGAGGATAGTAAAACACAGGAGGAAGGAAAGGGCGGTAGGTAATGGGAGAGAGGGTTGGAAGAGGGCAAAGAGGTGCTTTGAGAAGGGGAATGGTGCTAGGAGAAGGGGGTGATGGGGTTGAGGGCTGGGGCTGTGGATGAAGGGGATAGTCAAAGGCCAGACATCATCCTCCCCTAGGGAGGAGCGCCAGTGCAGGTAACATCGGCCTGGCGCCGACACCTGCCACGGCGCGTCATGGGAGAGGCGCCGGGATTATTCCCCCATCCCCCCCTGGCGGTGGCGGGGCGTAGAAAGGTGGGTGTTAGGGCAGAGCGGGGGAGCGGCCGTGGGCGGAACCTCCCCCCTGAGTGACGGACCGAGGCGCCAGAGAGAGAGAGAGAGAGAGAGAGAGAGAGAGGGAGAGAGAGAGAGAGAGAGAGAGAGAGAGTTATGGAAGGGTGACCCTGAGGTGAGGCTTTAGGTAACCGTGAAGGGACCAGAGGGCTGTGGAGCAGGAGGGGGAGGGAATGTGGCAAAGAGAATGAAAATAAGCAATACCTACCACAGGGGAAAAAGGGAAAGGTAAGCAGCCGTGAGGTATTTTAAGAAAAGGGTTGATACGGAGGGAAGAAATACCGTCAAGGAGAGGGTCTGGTCAGAGGTGAAAGAGAGGTAGAAATAGAGACGAAGGAAGAGAAAGCAGACGAGGTGAGAGAACTGGTTACAAAGAAACGGAGGAGAGAGAGAAGACTAGTAACACACACACACACACATACACACACACACACACACACACACACATATATATATATATATATATATATATATATATATATATATATATATATATATATATATATATATATATATATTGGAAAGGATCACAATTTTGCGCGTGATCAAGTATATTCCTATGAGTCCACTGGGAAAATAGAACACTATAAGTTCCCAAGTGCACTTTCGTGTAATATTCACATCATCAGGGGAGATACAAGAAAGAAATGTAACAGTCAGTTGATGTGCAGCGAAAAGACGTGGCTGGGACGCCATTTGGTAAACAAGTCTGTCTTGGACAGTCACTTGTTTACCAAATGGCGTCCTGGCTACGTCTCTTCGTTGTATATCAGCTGACTTTTATTTCTTTCCTGTATCTCTCCTGATGATGTGATTATTACACGAAAGTGCACTTGGGAACTTGTCGTGTTTCATTTTCCCCGTGGACTCATAGGAATAAATATATATGCACAAACCTATACTCTTTCTTGCGTCCATCAGGTTGTAAATCACAAAGTTCGCCTTCCTCTAGTTTAAAAGCTCTGGGAAAATAGAACTGTTTATCTTTTCGTAACTGACGCAGTAAATAGCCTTCAGAACTCTGGCATAAGTTCTAGGAAGTCTATCCTTCCTTTGACTGATGCGCCTTAAGATTCTCTCTTAGTTGATCGGGTTACTGTTGCGTCTTGAATGAACTTGAGGCTAAGTTGGATCGAAAGTTGATATTTATCTGAATATTTAGTTTCATCGCTAATATCTTTCTCAGACTAATAGAGTTTATATATATATATATATATATATATATATATATATATATATATATATATATATATATATATATATATATATATATATATTTTCAACGGTATCATCACGTAATCCCTTCCTATATCTTTTTCTTAATATCGTTCTTTTCCAGCTCTTGAGTTTCAAATCATTTCTGTTCAACCCCAAAGGGTGAAGATGTTGTATAAGAGCCACAACAATTTTACTAGCAAGCAGCTTTACTGTATCTACAGGGGTCTCATTGGGAGATGCTCTTCTTCTTCTTCTTCCCTCTTTCTTAGCCAGCGTAGAATGGAGAGCCTTCCGATTTATTAAGAGCTCCTGTTGCAGTTTCTTAAAAAAAGATACTTTATGTCTACTGCGACGTTGCTGTCCTTGTCTCTGTGCTACATGTGTTGCTTCGGTCACTGCTCTCATGAGCTGTCCGGGTTTGTCCCAGCATTCGTGAATTGGATCGGCAGCAAGAGTCTGGCTACTTGTTAACAATAGCTTCAGTGTGAAGACCAGCCACACATGAAATGACTCTTGTGGCAACTCCTACATAAAGCGTACTCACCCCTCTCTCCAGAACTCTTGCATTAAACTTTCTCACCATCCCATCCATACCAACCTTCACTTGGAACCATTCACTATCCTCTCTTCCTACTCGTACATATATCTTACATCCTAGATGAAAATTTCTTACTGCTTCTAGCAGCGTTCCTTCCACAAGGCATCTCTTATAAACCCTCACATATGCTTTCCTCATATTCATAAACGCCACATGCAAATCCTTTTGTGTCTAGAGATATTTCTTACACACATTCTTTAAAGCAAATGCCTGATCCGCACATCCTCTCCCACTTTTGAAACCAGACTGTTACTTCCCGGTCTGGTGCTCCACACATGCCTTCTCCCTCTCATTCACTCCGTTTCCATTAAACTTGCCACGTAAACTCAACAAACTTATACCTTGACTTTATACATAGGCATTGTACATGCATTCCGCCAATCCTCAGGCACCTTACGATGATATATATATATATATATATATATATATATATATATATATATATATATATATATATATATATATACAGAGATAGCGGGAGACAAAAAGAGAGAAAGAGAAAAAAAAGACAAACATCGACACACACACAAAAAATTAATCGAAGAATCTCGCAAAGAAAAAGATGTCAGATGCAGCACCAGTAACGTAATATAAGCCATTAAAGGTTATATTATGTCAGAGATAACCGGCTGATCCGTAAGGCTATTAGTGCTGGCCCCACAAGAGCCACCATCACAGCTAATTGGAGAAGATATATGTATATACACAGGCGTTGAGGACTTCGTAAATGTATTCTGTTAGTGATACTTATATGATCTTCGATTCGCAGTCGTGTTGTAATCCTGAGTGGATGAATTTGATCAGAAGGGGATTGGGGAGGATGAGAGAGAATTCGTACAGCTGGGATCTATTTATATATATATATATATATATATATATATATATATATAGCGAAACCAATGATGTTACTAATGAGAGCAAGATGATAAGACATTCACAAAATGGCATATGTAAAGCTATCGCACGGAGAAGGATGCAGACTTGTACCTAAACAGTATAAGTCCGTCAGTTTGATTTCATACGTGATATAAAGTCTTTTGGGAGTGATGATATAAAAAAAAGGTTCATACTAGAATACCCGATCATGAACAAATCTGTACACGAGTACTGATTTGTACCAGGAGTAGGTATTAGAGACCCAATCATAACCTCATCACATAATCATAGTTGATACGTTGATACAAGGAAAGAGAATGAGCGATGCAGACCATAGATTTGTACCGGAGAAAACAGCTAAACATGACGTTAAGGGAGAATTATTAACGAACCAAAACATCATTACGTGGTAAAGAAAGAAGAGAGAACTAAGTGGACTGAGCAAGCAGATTTCCCTAATGAGAAGACATCTTATGTGTTCTCCATTACCGAAGTCAACACCCTCAATATCTCGTTAAATTACAACCCAAATTCATCATTCCCGGTCCTCGCCTTGTTCTGTGAAAGTTATGCGGTTTTACTAAACCCTACATGGACATTTTCAGCTCCAAAGGCTCTTGACAGATTGGTAATGTAAGACACTACATAGCATCACCGTCTTGAGTGATGTCCTGATGGACACAGCCGCTAGATGTACGTAAGGGGGATGACCTGTGGACCATTGTAATCGCTGTCCACACCACAGGTCTCCCGGATTCATCGCACTCCAAACCGTCCTCAGCAGAGCCGGACCATCACCAACCACTTCACCATTAACCGAACCAAGATCATTGGTCATTGTAAGTTAACCTGGCCGCCAACCATGTCCCACCATCATACTGTCCGAGTCAACCCACAGCCCCGAAGGTTCTTCAATCCACGAAAGCTTCTCGGTGTCGCTTTGGACGACAGGCTGAGCTGGATGGATCATACGAGCCACCTCGTGAAATCATCCGGATCTCGTCTCTACGTTCTTCAAGTCACTTGGACTCCCTTCACTCGAACTCGGGAATGCCAAGGCTTATCATATTCTTCCTAAATTCGCCTAAACAACCATCACCCCATGCCTCCTTCCCCTCATCCGCTGATTAGCAGCAAAAGTTCAGAAAATGACGAGTAATCATCCTCGATCCTTCTTTGGACAATCTCAGTCGAGATGTGCTGCTCGCACCTCACCTTTTTCGACTCCTCAGCCATCACCCATGACCTGCACAACACCTGCCATCATAACCAGCAATCCAAGGTCCCTCGTTTCAGAGGCGTACGGCACCCTTAGGAGCTCGCACGACCCGCCAACAAGAAAATCGCCATCCCAGTCAACGAGGAAATCTTCCATGTATGACGTGGCTGTTGTTGTGTATAGCCTCCACCTTCATAATACCCAATGACTGTTCAGTGCATCCCATTTTATAACCCTTGATCGATATTTCATGCATTATTTTTGTGGGATACTGAGCCTTGGAGCGCACTTGATTCATTAATTCGTTAATTACGACCATTATCCCTTATGCACACACACACACACACACACACACACACACACACACACACACACACACACACACCCTTACCACCGCCAATCACCACCACCGTTGCCACAACAACAAAAGACACCGACTACCCTTGACCTTATCGAGAGGGTATTGGTATTACCGGTCACCTCTGGTGCCCTCGTTTGCCCCCTCCCCCTTATCCCTCCCATCCAACCCCCCCCTTCCCTCAGTGACGCCATGCCCGCGTGCCTGGCTACGCCGGTATGTGTACCCGCCCTCCCACGTACACACATGCTTACATGTATATAAACATCAGAGCTCTGGTGTGATTGTGTTTGGGTGCGGTTGCACGCTGTCGCCAGCTGTGTGGAGGCGTCCGTGTTGGGGAATACCGAACGAAACCTGCTGTAGTGATGACTCCATTCACAAAGACCAGTAACGAAAACCATACAAGACGTAAGGGTAAATAAGGACCCTACCATCACACACGGTGGGGGAGGGATTAACGCCTCCGGCATGGGGCAAAAAAAGGGACAAGGAAAAGAGAAGAGAGTTTAAGACCATACTATATGTATGGGGGCAATAAGACCCTTGTGTATGGGGGTTTAATGATATGACCCTCTCAGATGTGGATGTAAAGGACCTTTCCCACCACATGTGTTCGTAAGACCCCTGGCAAGTGAGGGATGATCACACACACACACACACACACACACACACACACACACACACACACGACGTCAGTAGAGCCGACCCACGCGTGTCGCTAAGATACACTGTGGAGAGAGAGAGAGAGAGAGAGAGAGAGAGAGAGAGAGAGAGAGAGAGGGAGTAATAAACTCCCTCCCACGTCAGACACTAAGATACGTTGGGGTCTTCCCTCCCACACAGGAGCGGCAAAACACACGGTAGTAGCCAGAGATCCTCACTCCCACGCGAGGGTAGCGGCCTCAGCCCCCCTCCCCCCTTCAGTCTCACACGGAGCCAGGGTAACAATAGACGCACACACACACATACACACACGCAGCTGTAAAACACAGGGGGTCACCAGCAGATGTACCAACACCTGTCATAAACCATACCTACACGAGAATGTCATGTCTGCCATCGTATATATATATATATATATATATATATATATATATATATATATATATATATATATATATATATATATATATATATATCGACACACACACACACACACACACACACACACACACTCACACACACACACACACACACACACACACAGCATCCTTCACCCACGTCAAAGCTTGAGAAAAAAAAATACGTATAAACTGACTCAACCCGTAACACTGTTGACGTAAATATTAGCAACATACGCAGTATGAAAGTTGTCAGGTCAGAACTAAACGACCACTAATAAGAATTGCCAGCAAACGTTAGCAGCTCCGCCAGGTGGAGGAGAGAGAGAGAGAGAGAGAGAGAGAGAGAGAGAGAGAGAGAGAGAGAGAGAGAGAGAGAGAGAGAGAGAGAGAGACTTGAAACCGCCGCGTAGGCGTAGGTGGGTGACCGAATGTCAGATGGAGAGATTAAAAGCAATACTTTTGTTGGTGAGAGAGAGAGAGAGAGAGAGAGAGAGAGAGAGAGAGAGAGAGAGAGAGAGGCTGGCTGGCTTGGTGGAGAAGGAGTGAGTGAGCGAATCCCTGGCTCTGGCGAGCCTGCGTTACTACACAGCTGCTCGAAGGCGATGTGTGGAGAGAACCCTGGTGTATAGGTAGAGGTAAGGCAGACTGATGGCTTCACAAGGCGAGAGGACCTTATTGGCTCATGTATGTGAGGTGATGTTAACATAGGAGTTAGCGGTGGGTTGGGGGTCACTCCTGCGTAAGGGATTTTGTGAGAGCATTGGGGGAGGGGGGTTAGAGAGAGAGAGAGAGAGAGACGTAATAAAAGACACGGCTCTTAAGGTGCGCTGCTGACTCTCTCTCTCTCTCTCTCTCTCTCTCTCTCTCTCTCTCTCTCGCAGTGTGTTGCCCAAAACAAACAAGAGCTAGGCGTCAGCGGGGGAGGTGACTGGCCCTGGGGCTGATTATCTGGCAACATTCCCCCGCCTGAAACACAATGCTCGGTCGTCCAAGTGATAGTCGCGAGGGAGGAGGGGAAATTGACCTCACCTGAGGGACGCGTCAGTGCGATACATCAAGATTTGATTGAGGGTTTGTGGGGAAATGATCAATGATAGTATGTGACGAAAGTGAGAATATATATATATATATATATATATATATATATATATATATATATATATATATATATATATATATATATATATATATATCTCGCAAACGCGGGAGACAGCGGCAAAAAAAAAAAAAAATATATATATATATATATATATATATATATATATATATCCTTGGGGATATGGGATGAAGAATGCTACCCTCGTCTGTCCTTGTGTGTTACAGATGTCAGTAAAGTGGATGTGGGGAAGGGGCTGAAAATCCTCCCTTTCTTTGTCATTACTTTCCAAAGTAGGTTACAGAGAATATAAACGTAATGCCAAACATGGAGTGTTGGTAACACATTCTGCCAACGTTCCACATGTGAACCAATCCTCACTACGTGTCAATGGTTTGCCACTACTAAGCATACAGTCACTTGTACCACACTTGTGACAACGAAGGAAATCTGGCGCTCTCAGACGCACGCAGGGTGCTGAACTTGACTACTGCTAACTCAGTAGTGCGAAGAATTTCACTCATCTGGGTCACATACTTACCGAGTGTGGAAGATTTGATGATATAAACAAGCCGTTTAGAAGGCCTTATGCCAGAGATAATACCTTAATTAGGATAACTTTCTGTTCTTGAATTGAGGCCAGTCTATATAACCTTTTCTCAACCACCCCCACAAGCTATTGTTGCTCTGTATTTGCGATGATCTGAAGACACGTTTGTATTGCAATGATCTATAGACACATTATCATATGTTGTAGATATGAAGGGATAATACTAGGGGGTCTTGAATGCTGTCTGAAGGTCTCTAGATGCACTGATATTTCAAGAATAATTTCCATCTCTCATGATGAATATGTATATATATATATCCCTGGGGATAGGGGATTAAGAATACTTCCCACGTATTCCCTGCGTGTCGTAGAAGGCGACTAAAAGGGGAGGGAGCGGGGGGCTGGAAATCCTCCCCTCTCGTTTTTTTTTTTTTTCCAAAAGAAGGAACAGAGAATTGGGCCAGGTGAGGGTATTCCCTCAAAGGCCCAGTCCTCTGTTCTTAACGCTACCTCGCTAATGCGGGAAATGGCGAATAGTTTGAAAGAAAAAAGAAAGATATATATATATATATATATATATATATATATATATATATATATATATATATATATATATATATATATATATATATAATGAGACACTCGCTTTACAATACAATAAAACTAAATCTATGACTCATGTCATTGCCATGGTAAGGACGGCTGTGTTCGATGAGGGGCAACTCGAGTTATGTGTCTGACATAGAAGGAATGGCAGGAGGAGCAGAGCTGCTCTCGTCATGTACCTCTGTTTGTATGACTGGTGACAGCTGGTGTGGGTGGTGAGGCCAGCACCAGATCTGCTCGGGGGCAGTTGGTGTCTTCTCATTATATATATATATATATATATATATATATATATATATATATATATATATATATATATATATATATATATATATGTGTGTGTGTGTGTGTGTGTGTGTGTTCTTCTCTCTCTCTCTCTCTCTCTCTCTCTCTCTCTCTCTCTCTCTCTCTCTCTCTCTATATATATATATATATATATATATATATATATATATATCTTCCTTACTAATGGTTGTTTTCAGAAATACAGAAGTATGAAAATGTATAGCGATATAGATGTATACTTCTGTATTACAAATTATGTTTCATACATATATTCTTATATGTATTTTTGTTGATAATTGAGCACACTACCTTCGTACGCTACAGTTAATACAGTACGAATATATATATATATATATATATATATATATATATATATATATATATATATATATATATATATATATATATATATGACAGCAACGCCAGATATAGCGCCATGAAACCATAACTGCGACAGTCTGGCTTCACGTAGCCAAGTGGGATGAGAGAGAGAGAGAGAGAGAGAGAGAGAGAGAGAGAGAGAGAGAGAGAGAGAGAGAGAGAGAGAGAGAGAGAGAGATTTTCCGCACGGATGATATACACAGGAATCACAAAGCTTCTCGCGTTGAAAATTCGGGGATGAAAGTCAAAACGAATCATAGATAATGCGAAAGAGACTTAATGACCCTCCGAACCTGACTTGCTGAAGATGAAAGATACAGGCATGACAAGGTAATTAACAGTGTGGGGGGATAGTGGGGTAATACAGGGGTAGGATGGGTGGCATTGGGGGTAGAGAGGGGGTCGGGAGGATGGGGAAGTGTATTGGGGAGGGAGAGGGGGAGATGGAAGAAGAGACGAGGAGAAAATGTCTGTAACGGGAGCCAAGTGATTGGTCCGTAAGAAAGGAGGGGTAGATTACCCGAAACTCCGGTAACGAAGATGAGAAGGAAAAGGGAAAAGGAAGCGAAGAAACGGTGGATGAGGAAAAAGTGTTGATCAATGTTAAAAGGGAAAATCCTTCGAAGGAGAAGATGAGAGAAAGGTAGAAAATGAAATACTGATAATTAAGACTATGATAACATTAATGAGAGAGAGAGAGAGAGAGAGAGAGAGAGAGAGAGAGAGAGAGAGAGAGAGAGAGAGAGAGAGAGGGGGGGGGGAGGGCTAGGAAGGCACATGAACGCCACTGAACGTGAAGACAGAAGACGAAAGAGATAACGAGAATCGAGACGGGAACTTTAGGAGGGAATGCTGAGCCGAAGATGACACAACGAGCAAGGATGGAGAGTGAGGACGAGGGAGTCAAGAGAGGGAGAGAAGCAAGAGGAATGTGAGGGGAAGGGGGATGCTGCAGGCTGGCTAAGTAATCACTTGAGGCCCGCCGTTATTCTAGAAGCTATTAAAAGGTTGCTGCTCCATCGCCGACCCGTCTGGTCGAGGTTTATAGATGTCGACCGAAGATCAGCGTAGGTCAGATGAGCCAGGACAGGACAGGGGGAGGGTGTGGGGCGGGGATGGCAGGGGAGAGGAGACAGGACAGAGGTGGGGGGGAGAGAGACAGGACACGGGGGGAACACAGGACAGAGGAGACAGGACACGGGGTAGGGAAGACAGGACACAGGGGGACACGGTGTAGGGAAGAGAGGACACGGGGGGGACACGGGGGTAGGGAAGACAGTACAAAAGAGACAGGAGTGAGGTCGACATCAGTTGGGAGACACGACAGAAGATTTAAGACAGAGGATTGAGGCGAGAGGACGCAGGAGACAAGACTGAGGTGGTAACATAGGACAGAGTAAAACACGATAAAAGAGACAGACAAGAAGAAGGAACAGAGGTTAGAAAGAGGTTGATAAAGGAAATAATAAACAATAGCAGAGATGAGTAAATGTATCAAAACAAACAGTTGAAATATATGGGAGAAGGAAGACACACGAAAGGAGAACAGGTAGAGAACATGTTCATCACTTCAGCAACATTGATGACCCTAATTGATTTGCGATGAGTTTAGCAAGCGTCAGTGAACGGAATCGCTCACTAGATTACAAACCGTTTCTTCCAGATTCAGAAGTGTGGCGTGGAATGAACCATCATCACCAGCAATATCATATGCACCATTCAAGACGGTGCCAATAGGTACCTCACAGTAACACAAAAGTAGCAGCAGTTGAGCCGGCCACTACTCATTGTCGATAACCCTTTGCGTCACGCACCTATTTCTTCTAACTATTCGGTCCTGGTTGGGGGTCGGTCTTTCCAGCCTACTATAAATACACATGTAGGTTAATCTCCCGAGCGAGGACACAATCTGCCCTCCGCCACCACGATCTGGGTTAAAAGCTGTACCCAAGGCGCTTCGTCCACGGGACAAAAAAAAAAAAAAAAAAAGACACACACACACACATGTAAAGATCTTGCTAACAGAGTCATTCATGTTATCCTCATTATCCGTTTGCTGAAAGGGTATCGTTTGTTGTGGAATTTGTGAGCCACCAGAGCGTCCACGGACGAGTCGGGCGACGGACGGACGGACGGACGGACTGGAAGGCTGCGAGGACGAGTTAGAAATAGAGGTAAACCCTGGCCGAACTCACGGTGTTTGGGCGAAGGATTCAAGCGCTGGTGCCAAGTCTGTCGAGGAGGCGTTGGGTGGTAGACGTTTCTTGAGAGTTCTGAACGGGTCATATGTGGTTCATTTATTGTACTTTGTTTACATGTGGTGTCTGCACACACACACACACACACACACACACACACAGGGCTTCCGAGGTGCAGAGGTTAGCGTCGCTGACCATGGTTTGACACGCATGGGCCCATCTGGGTTAGGGTTCAAAGAGTGCTAGTCGGCCTCACAGCCAACCCAGGTGTTCATCCTCCCTCGGAGCTGATTGATAAGTTGATGACACCCGTCGTAGGCCGGGACATCTTTGTACGTATACACAAATGGGTGATGAAGAGATGGTGTGTGGAGAAGATCACGAGACGGTGGGGCAACACAAGTCTGAGATTCTCTAAGAGACTCTAAGAGACCAATTAGGAATCACAAATAGCATTAGAAACACAATTTCTCTCTCTCTCTCTGTCTCTCTCTCTCTCTCTCTCTCTCTCTCTCTCTCTCTCTCTCTCTCTCTCTCTCTCTCTCTCTCTCTCTCTCATATGCACACACACACACACAGACACACACACACACACACACACACCAAGGAATGGTAATCAGGAAGTCATTATGAAGTTTCACGAGGCCACTGCACACGCCACGCACGGGCCGCACACACACGGGCCACGCACGCGGGCCACGTACGGGCCACGCACACATGTACAGATCATCATGCCACACCGGAAACTGCGCAGTCGACCCATTCTTGACCCCTTGATGCGGGGCACCCTTAGGTAATTTTCCACTGAGGAAAATGATCATATGACATTTAGTTTTTATGCTTGTTGCTCTAGGAGAGGTTGTGAGCACATTGGAACAGAAACCCTTAACCTAACATTGAACGATATCTTAAGTTAATTCGGGTTACTTTAAGTTGCGTTATGTCTTAAGGTAATTCGGGTTACCAAATGTAGCGTTACATCTGCGTTAGTTCATGTTATCAAACGTTATGTCTAAATTAATTTAGGTTGCTTAAAGTTGCGTTTATGTCTAAAAAGCTAATTCAAGTTACCTAAAGCTGCGTTATGTCCGCGTTAATTTAGGTTACCTAAAGTTGCGTTTATGTCAGAGTTCATAACAAGGCTACCTAAAAGTTTGTGTTATGCTTTGTTGTAACTTTTATAGTTGTGTGTTGCAGTTGTGATAACACAGGCGAAGAGGGCGATGCTGCCGTCTGTAGAACTAAGCATAAGCGTGACCTAACCTCATGGTGGAATTCTCTCTCTCTCTCTCTCTCTCTCTCTCTCTCTCTCTCTCTCTCTCTCTCATTTCCCACGACTCGTTCTTCGTAACTCGTAGTCTCTCTTGTGCTATTTCTTAAGCGGAAATGAACTACACTTTTGGCATATGCCCTCGCGACGTATTGTCCCCGCAGGGAATTTTCCCTATGCGATTGGTTGTTGGGTGTTAGGGAAGCGTTCCGTGTGGTGGGTGAGCGTCCATCTGATGAGCTGTTTATACGGTATTAATTGTCCCACATCCAGCCAGGCGTGCTCTACTATCATCTCCAAACGAGACTCCAATTTCAAGTAGCTTTTATTCTTGTTTTTTTTTCCTTTGGCTTATCAGTTTTCTGTGTATATGTTTTTTCTCAATATGAATCTCATGGTGCGACTGACTGATCTCCCTTCCCTGCATTTACGTGTATCGTGAAGAAATCATAGAAAGATTAGATTCCGTTCTTGAAGCAGGTGCTTCAAAATCACACCCATCTGACCAAGAGATTCATCATGCTCGGGAAATGAACCAATTCAATGATAACATATTCATTCCATGAATCTTTAAAAGACGCTTCATAAGTGTTGAGTTTTTAGCTCGAACACAGACGTTTAGTTGAAGCACCCGTCCTAAATGATATGCTTGAGTACTTCATCCGAGCTGCCTGCACGACAGGGTGCTACTAGTGATTCAGTTCTCTGAGACGTGGTTCGAAATCACACGCTAATGAGCCACCTCTACATTTCCTATTCTCGAGTGGTTTCGAGACATCCTGGGAAAACAAAACGATCAGGATATGAAAATTCACGTAATGGGTGTTTTCCTTCCTGTATCCTGGGCCAAAATTATACGCTGAGATGTTAATGACTTGAGTCTTCTGCTCCGGGTTGGTCTGAAAATAACCCGCTGGTTGCCATCTGGGTCGTTAATCACCCTCCTGGAGAGGAAATAAGCCGAGGGGGGTTCTCTCCTTCAGGTGTCCTTTCATTCGGTAATCGTAGAACCAGCGGGAGATTGGTGTCACAACTCTTACGAGTGTTGGTGATGGTGGTGGCTGGTGGGGACGGTGTTGTGTGTGTTGGATGGTTGTTGGTGACTGGTCAAGATAAACCTGGTGGATGATGGAGGTGTTGAATGGTGTTTTTGTCTGACGTAGTCGACGCGAATGACCTTCAAAGCCAGGGTCGGTGATTGTGGCTCATATTCACGACTTTTGCACTTTTTGTTGGTGATGGTAGACGAATATTCAAACTGTTGGTGATTGTAGATGTTATAGGTGGTAATCTTGAATGCTAGAACTGTTGGTGAATGGTGTTAATGATCGTGGTCATTTGTACCTATTCCCATCAAGGGATTTTCCTTTTTTTCAGCGAATAGTTGCTCATATATGCACATTCAGTCCCTTCATCCCAACATAGATGAAGTATCATTGTTCTTAAGAGAAGCTGCCAACAGTTGTTGTTTTCAATCTGTTCGTGTTCGTGAGTTAACACGAGAATTCATGAAGGTAGAAGGCATGGAGACAGTGACATGGGCAAAGTACTCGGTGAAGACATAGTAATGAAAGCTTTTCTACAACATATGATGTGGGTCCTATCATCCACAGCCGAACCCTACATAGAGTAACCGAATGGTTTAGCTTGACCACTTCATCTGCCCTGGTTCAGTCCATTGAAAACATGTCGCCCCCCCTCCCTCACCCTCTATATAGTACGTCGATCTACTTCTTTCCCTCTACTTGTGATGTATAGAGATATAGATGAACGGTTGGGGTGATAAAGTAGATCTGCTTCAGGATGATCTGCTCTCCTTTCTTGGATGGTAAAGTAGATCTGCTTTCTACTTCGTGGATGATAAAGTATATCTGCGTTCTACTTCGTGGATGATAAAGTAGATCTGCTTTCTACTTCGTGGATGATAAAGTAGATCTGCTTTCTACTTCGTGGATGATAAAGTATATCTGCGTTCTACTTCGTGGATGATAAAGTAGATCTGCTTTCTACTTCGTGGATGATAAAGTAGATCTGCTTTCTCCTTCATGGTTGATAAAGGTCTACTTTTTCCTCTATGGATGATAAAGTACATCTGCTTTCTACTTCGTGGATGATAAAGCAGATATTCTTTCAACTTTGTGGATGATAAAGTAGATAGGCTTTCTACTTTGTGGGTGATAAAGATCAACTCTTTCCTCTATGGATGATAAAGTAGATGTGCTTTCTACTTCGTGGATGACAAAGCAGATATACTTTTTACTTCGTGTATGATAAATTAGATCTGCTTTCCCCTTCGTGGAGGATGAAGGAAACCTGCTTTCCCTTCCTAACTTACAAAGCACAGATGATTTCACTTCCCCCTACCTCGTCATGCTCCCTTTTCTGCCAGTGAGGGGCCCGATCGTGTCTAGTTAGCGAGCGCAGGTGCGACACCATTCGAAGGGGCGAAAGTATGACACACCTGCAGCAGCTGACCCCATGACCTCCCTACTCATATACATCTGTACGGAAATAAGTAATTGGAACCACGGCTATCACTGGCGGTTTGATCTTCCACATCCTGGTTCCTACCTCTCCTGGTCATGCAGTGGCATCCGCCAGTTGGAGGGAGGAGGAGATAGAGGCCAGCTGAGTTGGAAGTCACGACCGTGAAGATGAGGAGTGACGTTTATGAAGACGTGCCACAGTAGATCTTGCATTGCGGCACAGATCTGGTCACTCGCCCACGACAGAACAGCAACACCACCACCACCACCACCAGTTCCGTGGAAGTTGTACTGTTATTCTCTCAAAGTATACAGCAAAGTATTGAATCACTGTTCATGATGATGCGGTAAAGTGAAAGATAAATGTATATCCTCTCCGCTCCATACGTAACTCACCAGTGAAAAAAAAGCGAAAAATGATGATTTCACTGGTAAAAGACTGTAGAAAACAAGAAATCTCGGCACACAAGACGGCACACAAGACGAACTTACACATCAAGTTCCAAATGTCGGTGAAGAACAACACCACTTCATACACGACAAGTTTTTCAGTCTATAATAAACTTAAGAACAATACAAAAAAAAAGAATAAAGAACAGGAAAAAACGTTTAAACAAACAGAAGTCTTATTAGAAAACAGAAGAAAGCAACACGAAGAACATCATTGCTGGGAATCAGCTGAGCTCGTTGTGGTTACTATGCACACGCTGCTCATAAGCCAGGCTGAGCGCTTTTACGCGATTAGTAGTGACACACTACAGCACGTTCATCTACAACACTTACTCCTTCAGTGGGAACACGATGGAGCCAGTGGGATCCAGTAGACCGTCTCTATAAAGGGGAGAGCCGATGGAAAATGAGGGTTGAAACATGTTCGTGGACGATGCAGGTGAGATATAATCATTTAAAGAAAAATTAATGAAACATTGTGAACCTATTGGAAAAGTTGAGTGTAATTGTTCATTACAAGACAAGAGCTCCACTTAATTTTTTAACGTCACTATGATTGATTAAATCGAATCAGTAAGTGGTTATATGTACGTACATATACTGACAGAAGCCATTTATCACTCCTATGATCTTGTAACTTACGTTATATAGTTTATATGTAAAAAAAGAATGATGTTTAAATGGCATAAATGAAGATCCTCATGAAATTCTACTGAAGAAATCCATCTGTATCTCGGAGATCTACGTCAAGTCTACAAGATGGGATAGAAAACTCCCTAACCTTTCACCTATGTATGAAGACTGTAGTATATGAAGTATATGGAGTATACTAATATATCACATATAAAAGTATTGTGTCAGGTTTAGCAAATACTTACCATCCTAGCACAGTTTGTATCATGTCACCTTCATCATTACCCTCTCGCGTGGAAGCTCTCCCGGTGTGTGTTGTTGGTGAGACTCGGTGGGTAACACGAGCTGTAGACAAAACGCGCCCGCACCACAGACACACGGTTCTTCGGCTTATCGCCTCAGAATTTAGTCTCGGGACGAATGTTGCGTGCCGCCAGACGACAACTGGGCGAGTGCTGGTAACTTCCCAGTCTAATCATAAACCCTCAGAGGAACTACAACAGGCTACTAATAGGCGGCATTTTCTCACGTTCGTCTCAAGAACGACGAGACTGTATTTCTCTCGGGAGGGCCTTGGTGGAACTTGTCTCGCGACCTCTGCATAAAGACGGGTCAAGGTTTTGGACTCTGCCCAGCACCAACGGATCGGAACGTCTCCCCCCCCCGTCTCACAGCGACACACGACAGGTGTAGAACTCTCTCTAGTAATGTCCCTTTCGTGTACGACAGCGCCTTGATGAGCGTTCTACGAGGCGTCTACATTGTTCAGTTGTTGTACGCCATGAGAGGTTTTGATAGTCGAATGTCTCAGACGCCTCTACATTCCACTCCCAGCGGGAATACTTTTTAGTGATCTGATTCAGAATGTCACTTCCTGCAGTACGGGTTTGAAACCTATATCTTTTTACTGATTTCTAATCCACATATGATTTCTGTTGTAAGTCTTGTCATTATAATCCCTAGGTATGAGCTATCATTGTTCTTTAGCTACACATTAAATTGATCTCTAGAAACTCATTAAACTGATTCCTTTCGTCAGTTAATATTTTTGTCTTTATATATATATATATATATATATATATATATATATATATATATATTAATATATGTAAAGTTTCGGTATTCTAGGCGGCATGATGTGTACCTGACACCATAAGCTATCGCTTCACAGAAATAATACTGATCTTAAACCTCACGTCATCAAAAATCGCCTCAACCTCTATTGTCAACCATGGTCATCGATATATCGTCTGGTCCCCGTACACGCACCTAATATATCAGCCTTTTTTTTTTATTCTTCTTTTAACGCCAGGCGCTGGTTCCGTCCATAGCAGTTCACACCTTCCAAAAGAAGAAAAAAAGAGATGGTCTCGTTAACCATGGTGTCCCGTCCACCAGTCCCAGCTCGACTTACCTGTGGTGAGGCTTGATGGGTGAATCCGTAGACTCGAGCGTCACCTCTGGTGATGTCGGGTCGCCTTTACCATTGGTTGCCTGAAGGGACTCGTACAGCCGCAGACCCTCGGAGTTGGATCGGCCCTGAAAGAGAGGACGATAGGTCGTGGGTTAGGGAGGAGAATGTGGCTGATGATGGATTATGGGTTAGAGAGGATATGACTGACGATTTGGGTCATGGGTTTAGAGAAGGGTACATGACTGACGATATAGGTCATGGGTTTGAGGGGGAGCTTGGTTTGACGATATAGGTCTTGGGTTAGAGAGGGAGGAGAACATTACTGACTGTGGTTCATGGAATAAAAAGGAAAACATGACTAGAAATACTTCTTAAGTTAGAGAGGTAACGCGTTTGATTCATCTAAGTTAATAACCCAAGAGGAACGAGACTGAGTTAGCTATATCGATCCAAGGTAACACCAGCGATCCAGGCAATGTTACCCAGGGAGAAGATGGGATAATTGTCCAGGTCGGGAGGGAGCACTGACCTAGATAAGCACTAATGTTGATATTTGACTGGTATTTTTAGATGCAAGAATAAATCATTCGAACATAATGATGTTGATGGAATATTGATATACGTAACATTGATTTTGATCTTTGTTTATATGATAAAAGAAAACACTTTTTTATGGGTATTCACAATCACCTGACAGTATACCCTGTAGCTAAAGATTAACGGAGAACTAACTTTAAGCAAATACACAAATCTTAGTCAGATCCAAAGTGGTACGGCTTTGAAGAGCGACAGATGATACTCTTAAGAGCAACACTGAGGCTAGGATTATGATATATATTTTACACTTGTTCGCCATATAAAGCGTTAGCGATGTAGCGCAAGGGGCAAAGAAAGGCTGCATTCATTCACATCCATTTTCTAGTTTCATGTGCAGTGCACCGAAATACATTCCCCATAGTTCTCTCCATAGTTTCCCCTGGCCGCTTCACATCCCTTGGTTCACTCCATTGTTAGATTTCACTCTATCCTATGCATGCCTTTCACCCTCCTGCATGTTCAGGCCCCGATCACTCACTTTTTTTTCACTCCATTCTTCCGTCTTTGATTTGGTCTCCATCTTTTCCTTGTCCCCTTCACATCTGACACAAATCCTCTTTGTCAACCTCTTCTCATGTATACATATATTAACCCATTATTATGATTATTTTTCCCTAAAAGTTCACTCTGGATGGGACCAGCGCTTCCTTATTTCAACCACCATTTAGAAATCGTATGTCCCTTACCTATAAACTTTTTTCCTTGCAGTCCAGCAAACTCTCGTAGGCTTGGACAAAAGCATAACATATGGACAGGATAACCTGCTTCTTTCTGTCTTAAGGAAATGTGTTCCTCTGACTTGCAGCTGCACTTGATTTATTTTTCCCCTCACATATTTAGAAGTTAAGACTTTTCCTGCATATTAGACACATGCTACGGTGCAGACCATTCCAAAGGGAAGGTGAACACTCTAGGCATTCAGTTTCCCGTCATACTGCATCGAATTTTATTGGCCCTAAAGTCAGCATCTTATCATTTATCGTCTCCAATGAACATTTAGAATCTCGCAGTCTCCAGTCTGATTAACGATATGACTTTCGCAAGACGACACCTATTGGCGATTTCATTATCAGTGTTACCAGTCTCTGATCGTCATCTGCGAGAGAATTGGTGGATCTTTTGTCGTTACGATGATTCGAAAATTTTGCGTAGGGTGTGGTTGAGGGCGATGATCACCCTTTGTCAGGGTTTGGGTGAGTGTTCTGACCTCCAAGCATCCCTATTTTGGCGTACGTCCTTCGCTACCTCATTTCTCCAATTTTCTTCAGATTCATAGATATAATTGAAGATGGATCAAATCTTCTTTCTCAGTCTATCGACAGGGTGTTCCTGAAGGCTCTCTGCTTTCTCTTACTCTCTGTGCATTTTTCCAGTTCTTTCAACTCTACTTCATTTTCTCTCGATGTACGTCGTATTTCTTTATATTCGGATTATGGTGGGATTTCTGCGTGTGTAGGAGATAGCCTGATTAAGTCTAACGTTTTTCAAAATCCATTTTTTTCTTATTGATTTTCCTAATTCTCCTCAACGATTTCCCCATCTCCGGTGGCGGATCTTTGGCTCCACTGGTCTTTGCAAGAAACTCACTTTGCATCGTCGTTGTGTCTGGCCCATATTGGCAACCCCCACAGCACACAAATGCTTAAGTCTGCGTTTTAAAAACAGACGCTGAAAATTCTTCTCCTCTGCTCAGTTATGCCAGTTATACTTAGAAATGATTCGTCCTTGGGACAATTTTGGCTCCGAATATATACTCGACAGAGTTGAAGTTTAAAGCATTCCATCTTATCACAGAAGGAAGAAAAAATATCTTTACTGACGCATTCTCTAAAGAATTATTTGAGTTTTACTTTCAGTTAATATTTGACGATGCTCCTGGACATCTAGTAGTGTTATGGCTATGATGCAGCATTTCTGTGGTACTAGAGTATAAGGCCATCTGGCAGAGGACCTGGGGTTGAATTCATGACAGAGAGAACCTATCGGTTATCTCCTGACACAGTGAAACGAGGAAATTGACCTTGACCTTTACCATAAGGTGTGCTGCTGGCCTTATGACACGCTGACCCTTAAGATGAACTCGTGATTCGCCGGATCTCGACGTCAAACCCCACGGATGACCGCGGTTGACCGATCGAGACAGTGACCTTGACACTGATACATGACTTCCAGATGACTTCTTGACATTAACTTTCAAGACGAGTCAGTTACACATAGATCCCTGAGGTAAACTTCAGCTGACATTGAGCTCGACTCTATATTTGCCCCCTGATGCCTCAGCCATAGGCTGACCTCTTACACAGTGGTATTTACAGTGAGCAAACTCCACGACGTGCATACCTCCAGCCTGATCCTGCGATGTAATAACGTTTTCTTTGTGACTTGATGCCAGTGAAGCAGATCCTCTGAGACAAAGACCTTGGTCTCTCTCATTTGAAACGAGAATCCAACCCTACGTCCTCTTTCGTGGTATTACCCTGGCACAGGCCACTGAAGAAGTAACGACTAAAGGCCATAGAGGTCTTTTGGCTGTGGGTCTCTAAGCCTCCTCATGTTGAAAAGGCTCTGATGACTAGGTAAAAAGTCCCAAGTCGTTTAGGGATTATAGGCTCCGTTTCGCCTAAAGCTATACTCAGGGTGTGGCAAATAACCTTGAAACCAGCTCTGTGAATGTCTGACCTCGAGAATGACCTCGTAACACAGTGATCTTTAGGTTGACCCCGATTCACAGTGAATGACCTTTAGGTTGACAATTGACAAACTGACCTTGATCATGATTTCGCGACTGTTTAACCTTGAGGTTGACCCCAGGATATATTGACCTTTAGGTTAATCCTTTAACACACACACACTGACCTTTAGGTATTACCCCCTTGACACATTGGCCATTAAGGGTTTACCTTGTGACACGTTGACTTTTAAGTCAACGTTAAGACAAAAGCTCCCAGGTGACTCCCTGAGGTACCGACCCTTCCTTTCAAACACGTGACACAAATGGTTGATCCCTCGACCTTCTGTCTCTGAGGTTATCCCGGTGACACGTGCATTAAAGATGACACACCCCCCACCCTTCTCAGCTGACCTCCCTCAGACTCATCTCTCTGAGACACAGATGATTAGATGGTAGTACCGATATGAGGCTGACCTCATGTGACCTCATGTTGCTCTGGTCAACCTCGACGAGCCATAACCAGAGTGACCTCCCCTCCGTGACTGAGTGACTGACTGACCTTGAGATCGATTCCGTAGGCTTGTTCGTAGATGGGCACGGCGGCTTGCGTGCTCTCGTCTATGCTGTTGGCCTGTCGCTTCTTCCTCACCACCCGCTGGAGTGTCAGCTCCTCGTACGGTCCAAGCTGAGGGAGAGAGGAAGAGAGGACACGTGAGTTCATCTTTCTGCAAATAACACGTTAGGCAGTGACGAGGACCTGGATATTAAGGGAAATAGTACATAAGACATTGGGATACAGTGATATGTAAGTGGTAAATGGTTGACACGTAGATGGTTTACAGTGACAGACACTGGAATGCAGTAATTGATAAGGGATAAGTTGATCTTGATAGGATCGATTGGTAAATATATAAACACATATGGAAAATAGAGTTCGAAAGCTGGTAGGTAGGTAGGTAGGGAGGTAGGGGCTTACATTTTCTAATAACAGACAAAGAGGGACGAATGATAATAGGTGGACTGACTTCAATAATAGATTTATCTTTAAATGACAGTTAGATGTAAGAAGACCTCAACTGTTGTATAGACAAACTCGAACCGTTGGGGGTGTATGGCTTAGTGGTAGTCATATAAGGTCAAGAATGATGCATAAAAGGTCATGAGTTGAATTTACCATTTTACCACAATCGTAAAGAAAAACCAGTGTAAACAGCCTTTTGTGAGGGTGTTGTTGGATGAAATGACTCGTATGAATACACTTAAATGATAGGTCCAGTATGGTCCTGAAGTAATGGGTAGATGCGATGAGAAGCGGCTATGATATATATATATATATATATATATATATATATATATATATATATATATATATATATATATATATATATATATATATATATATATGCAAATGGATCTGATTATAGCGAGGAAAATAGACATGCATATATGATGAATGGATGTGGCTATATGATAAGGAGATATATCATGATGGATGTATATGGACACACACACACACACACACACACACCATTCATTCATTTATTTATTCATTTAACCGCAACTGTATACTTTCAGCCGGATGGTTGTCAAAATTCAACATACTATTCTTTAACTTATTCTTTATTTACATTAAAATAACTGCCTTGGGTGAGCGATAGGCCTCTGAAGTAAAAATTCTTTACGAGAGGCCTGTGACATTTTTACGAAGGAAGAAAAAGAAAAAATGCGGAGAAAACCTTCAGGTAAATTTATGTGTTCTCACGAAATCATTTGGGAATTTCCAACCACGGTAACTAAACAGATATATGGGAACGCATTTATCTATTTGAAAGTAATCTTAAAAAGTTAAAGTTTGGACTAAATGTCAAGAAGGAAATAATTTCTCACAAAGAATATAGCTCTGCCTACTTCATACTATTTTCTGTCATGACCATCCCTCCTAGATGCAGGTTGACAATTATGTAACTCTAGGAACCAACTTCATTCTAGATAAAGTTAGAACAGTGTAGTTCATTCACCTCTAGGACGAGAGAAATTCAAAAGCCGAGGTATCAACCATAAGCCCCAAAATCCATGAGCTGAACATATCTTAAGTAAAGATTTGATACCCAGCTGGCTGAAGGTTTAATACCTACGTGTCTGAAGGTTTAATATCCTCCACTTGGGGAAAGGTTTATTACCCACCTGGCTAAAGGTTTAATACTCCCCACTTGGCTGGAGGATTGATACCCACGTGGCTCAAGGTTTAACATCCAAGTGTCTGAAGGTTTAATACACCTCCATGGCTAAAGGTTTAATACCCCGCTCCCCTACTTGGCTAGAGGTTTATTACCCACGTGGCTAAAGGTTTAATATCCACGTGGCTTAAGCTTTAACACTTACTGAGCGAAGGGGATAACATCCGTGTGGATAAACAAGTCAAATCTTTATATACACTCAGAATCTACGTGGATGAAGACTAAATATCAAAAGACAAACAAATCACTGTTTATACAGTCAGAATCTACGTGGATAAACACTTGGTATCCAAAGACAATCATTTTTTACACAGTCAAAATTTACGTGTACATAGAGACTTAATATCCAGAGGACTGATTGTGAATCTTCAGTGCTGCCATGTGGTTAAGTGGAGCCCCAACACTCATGTGGAGAGTGGCTCAACAACGCCCACTTGTCAAAAAATGTTCACCTGCGTAATTCATTGTAAGCTTCAGTGTCCGCGAGATCAGCGGCCCAACACACACACATGCGGCTAATGATTCAACATCCTCGCGTCAAAACCACCTCCCACGTAGATAGAGGTCCTTTATCCACGCGGCGAAAGGCACCACACACCCGTGTGGATCCATACGTACCCACATGGTATCGACATGGGTAGTGAGGTGTGAGTGTCCACGTGGAATCTCCACCCGTTATGTGAGGGTAGAGTCAGAGTGGACTACAGGGAAGTTTCGTATGACCATCCAGAGATCTGCGGGGAATACAGGGAAAGGGGCGGATAGGATGGGACTCGACCCGTATGTGTATGTAGAAGACTTAGATATACGTGATGTGGATATCTGAATTAATCTGCGTTCGACGTAATCTCTCTTTGTAGTTATAAGAAGTCCTGATGTGTCGATGGTACGTCTGATTTTGAACACACTGGCCCGTTTAGAGGCAGGTACGTTGCCCAGACAAATACGGCAGCGTCGCGGTTGGGCAAAGGTTTCAGAAGAAGAAGGCGGGAGCTCAAACAGCCGCTGGAAAGTGATATGACGTTCGTAAAATATGGAGGAAAAAGTGGATGAAAATTGGACCATAACTCCCTCACTGTAACAGCGACCGTGCGTCACCCAGCAGCTCCATCAATATTCGTTCAGGGGGACCAGGATGATCAGATATTAATTGCTGGAGAGTGTAGCCTCATGTACCCCTGTAATGGGAATATTTTATGCTGTACATTAATGCCACGGTGGTCCTGGGTTTTGCTCTGAGGCCTGGGTGGCTGTGGCCCTGGACCACCTTTGGGATAATGTTGTAATGCTGATGGGAGTAAAATGGCCCCGGTGATGGTGGTGACAGCGACGCTGGTGGAGGCAGTGATGGTGAGGATTGGTGGTGGAGGATTGGTGGCGGTCTCGGCAGCGACGATGGTGATGGAGATTCGTTGGTTGTAACGTTAGTAACATTGGTGTTGGAGGATTGGTGGTGGTGGAGGTGACGGCAGCACTGATGATGGTGGTGGTAGTAATCATGTTGGAGATTTGATGTTGTTGGCGTTTATGATAATGTTGGTGATGGAGGATTGGTGGTGATAGGGATAGTGATGGTGATGATGATGATGATGATGAGATTGACGATGGTGTGGATTCTGATCAAGATGATGATGAATATGACTGTGATGAAAATGATGAATATGATACTTGATGAGTGTTGAGGATAATGACATTGATGGCAGTTTTGATGATGATAAGTGATGGCCTTCTTGACGATGAGGAGGGTGAAGAGGAAAACAAAGAAAATAAGAGTGATATTGGACAAGTAATAAGAATCAAGATGTGACACAAATGATTGTATTATCACCCAAACCTGTTGTTCTGCAAATGGGATTCACAATATTGCTTAACATTACCTTGCATTATTACCTGCCTGTCACTTCCCAAGCAGTGATGCTAATGTAACCAAACCAAGTCTTTTTATTCTCTGTCTGTCTGTCTGTCTGTCTGTCTGTCTGTCTGTCTCTCTCTCTCTCTCTCTCTCTCTCTCTCTCTCTCTCTCTCTCTCTCTCTCTCTCTCTCTCTCTCTCTCTCTCTCTCTCTCTGATCAGAATCCAACAGAGTCTGGTAGATCACATAAGACGGAGCTCACTTTCTCGTAGAAATCTGAGACGTTTCGCCACATGTGACCGCTTTCATCCCTCAGACAATGCTGTGTCTCACTTAGGTAGTTTCTGTTCTGCAACAAGTCATGCCATCACTTATTGTTTTTTTTTTTTCCAGTTGTACGATCGTCTGGGAAAGCTGTCTGTAGTTTAGCTCATCATCCCAGTCTTCTCTCTTAAAGAGAGGTACGATATATGTCCCTTTCTACTCCCTTGGCACTTTAATTTTCGTGTGTGTGTGTGTGTGTGTGTGTGTGTGTGATTACCTGATTTATCAGCACATGGGGAAGGAGCTTTCTTAACTTACGGGACTCCACTTCTTAGCCTTGCTCTCCCTTTACGACCTTCCCTAATGTAATTCTGGCGAGACGTTGGACCAATTGTCGACTTGCAAAGGTCCCCGTCACCCTCGGGTTCAAGGGTTCGTCTTGCGTCGATGCCGAAGGTTCGTCACTTCCCTCACAGCTCGGCCAGGGGCCAATCTGCTCCTCTAATCAGTCAGGCTATTTGAGTCCGCCGCTTGCCAGAGTACGTACCCACTATAGCAATGACGATCACACGCACCTTTTCTTTTTTTGTGTATTTATCCATTTTCTTTTATCTTTCGTCGTACCATTTTTCTTTCATCTCAGGTCATACGGGGAAACTAAATGCCTTAATCAAGGACATCTCATTAACGCTTTTGAGTTAATCGAATCCGTTAATTAGACAAGACAAACCTCAGAGGGAAAAATGAACAGCTAGGTACTGGAATCGAACCCATGAGAGAACCTAATCATTGGCACCTCTGGACTACAAAATCCGTCCATGCGTCATGACAAACTGCGAAAGTTTCCTCAGATAATGAAATCAGGTCACCAGGTCTTGTAGAGGTGTCCGTATATATAAACCATGATGGCACGACTGTCTCGCGTAAGATGCAAAGAGAAAGAAGCCGGATCGCATCCAGGTGTCTCCATTCGTTTTGGACTTTTTGACAGCAGGTACAAGCTGTGAATTCCCCCCGGCCACATACTGCCATTCACTGGTTTTTGCCCTCCTTCGAAGATGTTGGCACACTTTAGTATTCTATTCTAGGCAGTATGAAAATACTCCAGGGAGTGTCATCACCAGTTTTGGTGGTTTTTGAAGGCTCCAGCCAACCGCGTCATTCGTGAGGTAATGGTTTATTTATTGTGCTCTGTAGACTGTTTACATCACCTGGTATAATCGTGTCAAGATATTTCACACACTTCTCCCGTGGTAGATACGGTATGTGTTAGGTAATCTGTGAGAGTTTTTAACGACGTAATTATGGCTTGTGTTCGTCCGTGTCAATCATAATTTTCTGATGCAGTACATGATAGTATCAAGAGCTCTATACTTCATTCATAAACTTAGCATCATGGAAGGAGATTCGTGTTTGATTCTCTAACCTCTGGAATATGTGTACTTGACGTGTTCCATGGTCCAATCCGCATAGAAAACTTTCTATTCACTTAAAAAGAAAAATCTCTAAGAAGAGATAGAACTCGATTGTTTTTTTTTTTTTTTTTGTTAGTCTCCCAAGAGTTGTACTATTAAAGGTTTCCAGCCTTGTGTTTGTATGTGTAGGTGGGTGGGAGTGTGTGTGTGTGTGTGTTAACCCACAACTCTCTTACCGTAAATGTACATCCTCACGTCTTAACATATCTATAGCTATATTTCTTGTTATCATTATCATTGGTTTTTCTTTGCATCTCTTTCTCAAAGAAGTAAATCGCTGTTGACGTCGTAGATTTGGTAAACAATCTTGATGCTGCCAGTAAAAGTCTCCCTTCACTCCTCTCACTTCCAGGGCGGGCATATCTGCATATTCTCTCGCATCTCCCAGTAACCCAGCTCGTAGTTCACGTACCAATTTGTGTTGTTAACCTCAGGACAAAAGAGGATTAGAGAAGGGTGGTGTGTGTTCGTAGGCTGCCAGAAGGCAGATCTATTAAGCAGCATTTCAAGAGACCCGTCAAGTCTTTCTGTTCGCTGCATACGACGAGGCTTCGCCATGACCATGCGCCATATATGGACGAAAGTCTCCCAGTAGCCTACTTATGCCTTTCATAGCAATAACCATGACCTCCTCCTCCTCCTGCCTGTCCCATTAGTCTTGGGGATTATAGTGTCGTCCACCGAGAATATACTTTCGAACTTGGTATTCAGGTTTATTGAATCTTTTCACTTCTTCTTCTTCTTCTTCTTCAACTGTCCCCTGTAAATCCCTCAGCCTAATTAGCTGCTCTTTCACTACCAGTGAGGTTTATCAAGATGAATCTACGACACAGTTTTGAGTCTTCACTCGCCTTGTCCTCATCTTTTGTGTGTGTGTGTGTGTGTGTGTGTGTGTGTGTGTGTGTGTGTGTGTGTGTGTGTGTGTGGAAATATAAGATACGCATAGGCCTGACCATTTATATGTGTGAGGCGGTATGTGTGTTTGTGTATACCTGTAAGTACCTATTTTTACCGCATGAGAAGATAGTATTACGCTTCTTGAGACTCCATTTTGTATGTGTGTTTAGACAAGTCACGTGCGTACCTATATGTGCGTACGTGGCTGCGCGTGAGTTTACCTTACGCCCACCAACCCCAATACCTTGATGGGTATTCATGACCCGCCGTCTGGCAGGAGCTTTACTCCCGAGTCCCCACCCAACCCCCGCCCTCACACCTATCCTTGCCATCATCACGGCCCTCAAGCATCACCTTTACACTCATGGCCACCCCTCACTCTCTTCCTCCTCCTCTTCCTCCTCCTCCTCCTCATCCTCTTCTTCTTCCTCCTCCTCTGGACCTACCTCGGCTGAACCTAGGGAGGGAGGGAGAGACTGCCTCTCCCACTCCCAACTCCTCCTCAAGGCTTCGGGACGCCTGAGTTGTGTATCTGGTTACTCGGTCGTCCGCCTGCAGGGTGGGTGGTGGGGGAGTCAAGTTCATCATCTCAGGATAAGCGGGCGTCTCTTGTGTAAGGTTATGTAACCACTCCCAGAGCCACCGTCTTCCTGTACCAGCTGGTTATATAAGGTGTAATAAAGCCAGCTTTTCTGGATGTCGTTCATCCATGAATTAACTTCTGTGCGAGCAAACTTCCCTGCGGGACTCCACTCCAGCAGATTTTCTCCCAGTGTTCTAAAAGTCCTCCTCGCATTACATCGTTTACATACTCTCCCCCACGCCTCACTTCCCAGGGAATTTCCTATTTCGTCGACACAACGATGCGTTTATGCACGTTATCAGAGGAGGATTCGAGGTGGGCGTATAACACAACACTTGAACGCTTCGAGATATGAAAGGGTCTATGATGAAGGACCTCATTACCATGGCTGCACGTATATATATATATATATATATATATATATATATATATATATATATATATATATATATATATATATATATATAAAGAGACACAGAAAGATCCGTGCGACGGCCACCACATTGCTTATTAACTTTTGACTTAGGGTGTTGGGGAAGGAGGGCCGGTTAGACATGAGTAAAAACAGTGTTATGTAGGCCAGTGGCAACATTGGTAAGATTTTACATATAATGAATAGCCAATATATATATATATATATATATATATATATATATATATATATAATTTTTGTTTGTTTGTGTGTGTGTGTGTGTGTGTGTGTGTCCTGTCTACTGTACCTATACAAATGTTATTCTGGGAGAGGCAAGGGCACGGCTGGGTGACGCACTCCCAACACCAGCAAACAAACTGACGGAGTTCCCTCCACTGATGAAAACATCTCTTGCCTCTGGTTAGGTGATGAGCTGAAGAACCTTTACCTCCGTCCCCAGGCTTGTCACATTAAGTGCTTGTAGAACGATGGATTATTGTGATGGAGGATCATCTTCTCCATCGCCAAGTTGAGCATCTTACGGGTTATAGCAACGGAGATGATATGGCATGAATTATCTACGTGGTAATATAAGAAGTGAAGCAAGAGGGGAAAAAAAGAGGAGATGAATATGAAGAAACATTATGAAAATATTGGTACTCACAACCAGACCTTCACACGTTCATTAACTTGAGAGCAACGTGTTTCAGCGCCGATATTAATGTCACCCGGGTCAATATTTTGGCAAGGGGGAGAAAAATTGGTTCGCTGGCTAGGGGGAGAGGAAGAAGGGGACGGGGGAAAGAATGTTTTTGGATGAGGAACGTAGAAAGCAAGAAATGTGACAAAGACGCTATATAAACTGGAAGACAAAACTGGACTTGGAATATCGAGTGGACAGCGAAATGGTATTAGAGATGAGCTCTGGACGGGGTTCTCAAATACGTCTCTTAGAGGACGAAGGCATCGAGAACGAGATAAGGAATTAGACGGGTTGGCCAAGCAAGAATATAGACACAAGTCGACTCCTGCAGAGGTTCAAAACAGAAACTGTTGAGGTTGACGGTGAGGCAATGTCAGTGTCTCGCAACAAAACTGAATTCCATTTATCTGAAACAGATATTTACAAGTGTACAAGAGGAACAAGACCTAATGAGGGTTAATCTTGCCTCATTACGTCCACTCTGCCGGGTGATAAAGCCCGAAGACACTGTATTGTTAAACCATTAATCAAGGTCCCTGAAGCTGAGGATAAAGCCAGTTAGCGGGTCAATAAAACACCGCTGGAGCCCAAGCCAATAAACCAAGCCGGAAAGTTGCCTGGGAGATGTTATCTGATCGTAATCGAGTCGGTATTATCAGGATATGCGCGGCGGTGTCAATTATGTGATCATAATGAACGTGCCCGCGGGCAGGACCTGTTTACAAGAGGGTAAAAACCGCATTAGAAAAAGAAGACAAGAGTGTTGGCCTGTTGCCTCGGGGGAGTACGTTACCGGGACTGAAGCTTGCGTATGGAGATGCCATCGGACATTACAGGCTCTGGCTGCTGACCCGAACGTCGCGTAGGACAAATGCGTAAAGGGGACTTGTCAGGCGTCGGAGCGGATGAATATTTACGGAGCACGAGTGAAATAGATAAATGAATAAATAAATATATATATATATATATATATTATATATAAAGAGGAGTGAAACCTTTCCCTTTAGACGTAATTCAAAAGAAGCGATGTATGTGCGAGAATTATCAGCATATGATCATATCCAAATGTCAGTGGAACACATGGGTAGTGTACATCTCCCCTCCACCCCACCGCACTGCCATAGGCCTTAAGGCCTTAACTTATCCCCCAGTCCTGCTCAGAGCAGCTGGCATTTGTTCACACCGACTATATTTAGAAATACATTCGCTTCTTCGATGTTACCCGACATGTCACGGGAGAGGACATATCCCAATCGTGGTTCTGTCCTGTTCAAAGGGAAAATGATGAACGTATTCAAAATAGTTCACGTGATCTGAACTCTGTATAGTAGTGCAACTTAGTAAGTGACAGTTCTACTGATGCTTCACGCGCAATATATTGATAGAAGCCTCTCCTGCTGCCCCTATGCCATACAGTGAGTTGAGTACACCACCATGGTGTCTCTACTTCCCTTGGCCTCTCCACCTCAGGTTCTCAGTGCTAGCCAACCCTCTCTCCTTCTCTTTACGGTACAGTACACAAGTGAAGCATTAGATTGCACCGTTTTCCTCTTGGATGTGTACCGAAGATGTTATCATATAAAGTCGTTTCAGATATGCATGTATTTCATAAATGAATTGAAAAAATAACTTTAAAAAATCGATCTTATTTGAAAACGCTGGCGAGTGAGAAATTCCAGTTACATTATAAGTCATAAGATATTACATAGTAATTCATAGTTGACGGGGTTAAAGTGACTCTTTACTAACCTAAACACAAGTGATGTACAGTTCTCATCTCGTATCTGACTTAAGCAATTATATCACGGGAGATTGATCTATGTCTCTTATGAGGTTCGGTGGCTCCTGCCCTCATTTGAATTCCCAGCTGATACGTGAGTCCATTCCTTATCCATAAATGTCACGAGCAACTTATTACCACAGCTGGAAAGTGCATCTCCAGATTCACAAGCCCAGTAATGTGATGGTATTTAAAATTGATCGTATTCATATTGAATTTAGATTTCTAATATATTCTTTTTATTCATTTATGTAGAGAACGTTCTATCTGTAAGTGATATGTAAATGCGTAAATAATGCGCATAGCGTATGACAAATGCATAAAAGTATATAAAAAGAATGTAGATGATAGCGAGGCATATGTGAAATCTCGCGTGGATAATAACCCTTAAGGTATGTATACCGTGATATGTATATAGGTGCGCAGAGACCAAAAATCACACATGGGAAAACCTTATAGTCCTCATCGTGTAAAAACATCCATGAGGAACTGCCAGTCTCCCAGCCAGGACCTCTCCTCGTCCACTCAGCACTCCCCTCCCACACCAGTATAGTGGTGGAAAGTACACTACTACTACGAGTTTTTCTTCAGTAACACACACACACAGACACACACACACACACAGACACACAGACTCACACACACACACTCTGTCATGGAGAAAAAAAACCTCCATATATATATTCTTTTTTTTTTGCGGAAGGAGAACGTCATTTCAGATGAGTAATGCAGTTTAAGGATTAAAAAGAATATGATGTGATTTACACGATGGATTTGGAAGTGAAAGAAGTATAGGAACTGAAGGAAACGTGTTAGAATGGACTGAAGATAATGGTAGTCATTATTTTAGATCCCCATCGTTGAAATTCAGCTGAAACAAAGAACGTGGTATGTAATCCCATGATATCTATACTGCGTATCCTTCAAGTCTATACTACGTCTGTTCGAAATCTGTACTGCGTCTTCTTGAAGTCTATACTGCGTCTTCTTGAAGTCTATACTGCGTCTTCTTGAAGTCTATACTGCGTCTGTTCGAAGTCTATACTGCGTCTGTTCGAAGTCTGTACTGCGTTTCCTTGATGTCTATACTGCGTTTCCTTGAAGTCTAAACTGCGTCTCCTTGAAGTCTATACTACCTCGCCTTGAAGTCTATACTGCGTTTCCTTGAAGTCTAAACTGCGTCTCCTTGAAGTCTATACTACCTCTCCTTAAAGTCTATACTGTGTTTCCTTGAAGTCTATACTACCTCTCCTTGAAGTCTATACTGCGTCTCCTTGAAGTCTATCCTGCGTCTCCTTGAAGTGTATACTGCGTCTCCTTGAAGTCTATACTGCGTTTCCTTGAAGCCTATACTGCGTCTCCTCTGATTCGTAGGATGGCCTACTTTTAACAAAGCAGGGATAGCAGCTGTGAGAGTTCGTTTTAGGAAACAGATGGTCACTGGAATTTCCCCTCTCACATGTAAGGAAATCTTCCCAAATCTAAGTTTACACTTTGCACAGCACCATCATCAACATTCCTTCAGTCGTGAACAACCGTCGTGTATGTCGCATTTCCCTGCAGATGGCGCGTCGGTAAAGATTCCTCCTTCTGAAATCTTTAGAAAAAAGAACACTGGGTGACGACAGATGAGCTGCCGCATAGCCTAAGAGTGTGTCAGAGGGAAGAGTGGGGAAGTAAAGAGGCCGCGAGAAAGGAGAGAGAGAGAGAGAGAGAGAGAGAGAGAGAGAGAGAGAGAGAGAGAGAGAGAGAGAGAGAGAGAGAGACCCCTCTATTTTTTTATATACTCCGCTTGTTGTTCCAAAACCTGGCTATCTTCTCCAACGTCGCCTTTCGATAGACATTAAAAAAAAGAAGAAAAAGATAGAGAAAAAAAAAGTAGGGTGGGGCGGCGGGGGGCCACTCCCGGAGGTAAGGGCACCACAGCGACCTAAACATAGATAAAAGTGTTGAAAATAGACCAGGTGCAGGAAGTATCAGCTGGCACGGGGCGTGGGAGGAGAGAGAGAGAGAGAGAGAGAGAGGTTAGTTGTGGGTTGGGCGAAGGAAAAGGAGGAGGAGGAGAGCGAGGGGGAGGTGGGAGAGGGGGATGGCTATGAGATTAGGTTGTGGGCGGGGGAGGAGGAAGTGAGGAGGGATGGGTGAAGGGGGTAACTGTGTCGAGGAATAATTTTCTGCTTCAGATTAGGTGGAGAAAGGGAAAAGGAAAAAATCTTTGATAAGAGGAGGAGGAGGAGGAGGAGGTTGAGTAGAGAGAAGGGAAGATAATTCATTTTATGTGAGCATTATGATCTATGGTGTAGCTTTTACTGAGGCGCATGGGTCGTTTGACCGATGGGCGTTTTAAGTGCCTTATCTATAATAGAGGCCACAGCCAACCCCCCCCGTCTTGTGCGCCCGCCTTCAAAGGCCAAGACGCAGGGAGAAACTTGAGGCCGAGATGTTGTTACGGGACGAACAGTCTTCTGTGTGTGTGTGTGTGTGTGTGTGTGTTTTGTAAGGTAAGGCGGAGGCTTTCATACATCTTGGGTCTATGCAAGGGGAACAGGACTCTTCTGAATCATCCTGGAGGAATGTTTCATAAGAATGACTAGGTTCTTTTAAGAGGACCACGGTTTCCTTAGAAGGAAAAGAGGTTTGATCTGTACTGGAACAGGACGATATCATAAGATGTGGTGTGGTCAGTCTAACCTGCATTGTTTTTGTTGCGTTAGCTGGGATGGCACGGGCAAATGAATACCCTAATCAAGGCCATGTCATTAACTATATATATATATATATATATATATATATATATATATATATATATATATATATATATATATATATATATATATATATATATATTTATATATATATATATATATATATATATATATATATATATATATATATATATATATATATATATATATATATATATATATATATATATATATATATATATATTACTGAAGCTAGCTACTCCTTTTATCGACCAACCTTTTAGGGAGAGGATGAAGAGCTAGGCTGACTGTGGTGGACCATGAGAGGATCTCTTCAAAGAGAGTAATTGCCTCTTAAAGAACGGGTATTTACCCATGGTGATGCACATTGAGCGGTCGCTAATAAGGCGATTCTGAGGAAGAGGAGGAGGAGGAGCTTTGGAATAGCATCTGTTTCAGAGAATAGATTTTAAAGACTCGTTTTGACTCGTTAGCTATGCGGATTCTGCGAAATGTATGATAACCACATGCGGTTCATCTCGAAGAATGGCGGTAAACGTGTGCGAATATCCAAGGTGGACGACGCATAAAGTTTAACTGCATTGCCAAACTTATAACATGTTATTGCTACATTTTCCTTTGACATCTTTAGCAAGTATGACTCAGGAGTTGTCGTAATGTGATAATTTTTCATACGAAAGAGATTCAAGACAATTTTATGGGGAGACCTGATGAAATCTTAAAGCCAGTTGAAACTGTCAAACACTCTAAGAGCTGAAGAACGAACGAATGTCTTCATACACTTCATGAAACAAGCAAAGGTGATATTTAAGAGGAAATCGAGATTTCTGTAAAAAGTAATGATGAAATTGAATAATGAATAATGGTAAAAATGATAATGATGAAATTGAATTATAAGTAATAGTAATAATGATAATGATAATGATAATTCTGTTATTACTATCATTATTATTATTATTATTATTATTATTATTATTATTATTATTATTATTTTTATCATTATTCCCGTCTTAACAAAGCAGCGTCATGAACAAAAGAGTAACATGTGCACACACACATTCACTCTTTATCTGCCACGTATATTACACTCAAACAAGGACCCACCATCCACAGTCTAGCTTTACTTCGACCACTTCATATGCCCTGGTTCAGCCCAATGGCTGTACCCTATATACCATATCGGCCCACTTCAGTCTTAGTGACTGAAAGGGAAATGGAAATGAGGGTGTAGTGAAGAAGCGTACGGCGAGGATGGAAGTGTAGTGAAGATGACAGCGCAGCGATGATGAGAGTGTAATGAAAATGAGCCTTTGTATTGAACATAAAGAGTGTAATGAAGAGTGTGATGGAGATATAGTTTAGTGAGTATCAGGATCATTAAGGATAATGACATATATATATAGATATCTTCAGGCACAAGACAATCACCGTGGAAACAAATAACAGTCTCTTAATATCCAAGTGGCCAATTCAATCTAGAGATATAAACTACCCATGAAGGAGCTGAGTACTAATAGATCCCCAGCACAAGAGTGCTTTAATTGGCTTTAGCAGAGCGGGTACAGTTTCAGGGGGGAAGGCGGTGCCTTGACAACAGCAAGACTCATCCGTCAAGTGATACCCCTCCCTCTTGTAGTGGCCAATTATGGTTCCGCTTTCGCTCACAGCTGCTTGAGTAGAGAGAAAAAAAAATTATCTTTACTCTCCTATTTTTTTTTTACTCCTTGGAATTTATTATTTTAACCTACCTCTTCGAAAAGATTTTGAATCATTTTTCATTTATACATTCTTTTTTTCCTCTCAGTCTCTGTGTTTCTTTGTCGTCTTCTCTCATCCTGTCCCTGGGTTCCCCTGTGCCACCACCGTCTACTGGTAGCGGCGTGTGGTGAGGCAGGGGGAGACAGCCCACCAGCAGTGTGGGTGGACTAGGTGGAGGGTCTGGCCGCTCGGCGCGGCGCGGCGGGTGGCGGGGTAAATGACTCAGGAGGACTTGGTAAACAAACTACTTCAGCGTCAGCGACGCCTCTCTTGATGGAGAAATACTGCCGGGTGCCGACAACTCTGGGAATTCGAAGCCAATATCTTCGGGAGGGGTATATGTATATGATATGATACCATATGTCCTCAACAGTTTGATGATACAATGGATATATCTCTTCCTCCCACTCCCTTGTCACCTTCCTTGACCGTCTTCCGTAACCTCGAGAAAAGTAAGAAGCCAGTGTTGTCTAACCCTCGTTAACACCACTAAAGATTTCGGCCTTATGATCTGTAACGCAGTCATTAAGACAGAAATGAACTATGGGCACCGGCGAAATTTCATTCCTGACTTCCTAGGTGAGCTTCGTCAGGTCATACACTTCCAAGGTGCCATCTCCACCTTCGAGCACCACTTTCCTTGTCCCCCAGAGCTCAGATAAAGTATTAGATCCTTCTGCATTCCCATCCTCAATAGTGATGCCCTAATGGGCACACCTTGCTTGATGAGAGCACTTCATCGACTCTACCACCGGTGCTAATGCTGGCAACAACTCTCCCCCCACTACATGTCCCCCTAAGATACCCTCGCCTTCCTTGAGGACTGGATCATCTCTAGCACCGTTACAATCAACCACACAAAGAACTCCCTAGTGCACGCCATCCTCTCTCCCAACCAACCATGTCCAACCCCGTATGAGATCAGCTGGATTCAGACCCCCCAGTTACGCAGTCAACCAAGCTTTCCGATGTTACTTTGGACGTCAAACTAAGCAGGACTTAACGAACGCGTCAGTACCATTCGTATCCCTCTCAGCTACCGCTGACTCAGAACACTGTCCTCTCTGCATCTGACCTCAGGAACATTTACAAAACTTTCGTTTCTTCCCAATACTCATTCATGCCTCCCACGCCTGGTGCTTCTTCCATATTCACTACACAGGAGGAAGTACTATAGAGGAGGTACAGAAAAGGGCATGCAAGATAATCCTAGGTCCCTCTTAAACCACCAAGAGGCGCCCACACAGTGACCCCTTCTCGAATCTCTTTCGCCATCGCTTGGAACTCATCCAAGAGTTTCGGGATAATGCTTCTGTACAGCTCCCGTCACCCGTTAGTATGTCTTCACATCTTTTTTGAAGGGTTTCTTCCCTTCTTGCTGTGTCCTTTAGTTATTCTGTTTTACTTTCAACACTCTCGTACTGATTGAGAAATATGGAAGTTATGATTATGTGTGTTTTCCTTCTTCCTTCTAATGAGGGTAAATTGATGGCTTCCTTTCTCTCTTTTGTAACTCAGCTCCTTTGTTTTTTTTTGGGGGGGAAGGTTCTCTTTTCATGCACTGCGTTGCACAAATTCGTATCCTCACCTTACCTCCCACTGCAATGAGTTGTTTTATTTCTTATAGTTTTGGCTACCCTCTTCTTTGCTAACTCATCCACTGCAGTGCATTTCTACCTTCAAATAGTTCCATTTGTGCTTCTCTGCGTCCATTGTCAGTGCTCTACACATACCCTGCCAATGTAATATCCGCACATCTCTCTAATCATCCGTTGTGAAAGAGAAGTGATAATTCTGCCCACGTATCGCCTGCAGGAGAGGAGGGAGCTGGTGGGAGGGCGTTGGGCATCGTTCCCCCTCTTGTTGCTCTCTAAAACTAGGAACAGAAGGAGTGGAAAAAAAAAAACAATTTATGTTTCCTCGAAGGCTGAGTGGCGTCTTTTCCTCGATGCTAATTTTCTGAGGAGGGAGAGGCGAGCTAGAATTACACAATATATATATATATATATATATATATATATATATATATATATATATATATATATATATATATATATATATATATATATATTTTTTTTTTTTTTTTTTTTTTTTTTATACTTTGTCGCTGTCTCCCGCGTTTGCGAGGTAGCGCAAGGAAACAGACGAAAGAAATGGCCCAACCCCCCCCCATACACATGTACATACACACGTCCACACACGCAAATATACATACCTACACAGCTTTCCATGGTTTACCCCAGACGCTTCACATGCCTTGATTCAATCCACTGACAGCACGTCAACCCCTGTATACCACATCGCTCCAATTCACTCTATTCCTTGCCCTCCTTTCACCCTCCTGCATGTTCAGGCCCCGATCACACAAAATCTTTTTCACTCCATCTTTCCACCTCCAATTTGGTCTCCCTCTTCTCCTCGTTCCCTCCACCTCCGACACATATATCCTCTTGGTCAATCTTTCCTCACTCATTCTCTCCATGTGCCCAAACCATTTCAAAACACCCTCTTCTGCTCTCTCAACCACGCTCTTTTTATTTCCACACATCTCTCTTACCCTTACGTTACTTACTCGATCAAACCACCTCACACCACACATTTTCCTCAAACATCTCATTTCCAGCACATCCATCCTCCTGCGCACATCTCTATCCATAGCCCACGCCTCGCAACCATACAACATTGTTGGTACCACTATTCCTTCAAACATACCCATTTTTGCTTTCCGAGATAATGTTCTCGACTTCCACACATTTTTCAAGGCTCCCAAAATTTTCGCCCCCTCCCCCACCCTATGATCCACTTCCGCTTCCATGGTTCCATCCGCTGACAGATCCACTCCCAGATATCTAAACCACTTCACTTCCTCCAGTTTTTCTCCATTCAAACTCACCTCCCAATTGACTTGACCCTCACCCCTACTGTACCTAATAACCTTGCTCTTATTCACATTTACTCTTAACTTTCTTCTTCCACACACTTTACCAAACTCAGTCACCAGCTTCTGCAGTTTCTCACATGAATCAGCCACCAGCGCTGTATCATCAGCGAACAACAACTGACTCACTTCCCAAGCTCTCTCATCCCCAACAGACTTCATACTTGCCCCTCTTTCCAGGACTCTTGCATTTACCTCCCTAACAACCCCATCCATAAACAAATTAAACAACCATGGAGACATCACACACCCCTGCCGCAAACCTACATTCACTGAGAACCAATCACTTTCCTCTCTTCCTACACGTACACATGCCTTACATCCTCGATAAAAACTTTTCACTGCTTCTAACAACTTGCCTCCCACACCATATATTCTTAATACCTTCCACAGAGCATCTCTATCAACTCTATCATATGCCTTCTCCAGATCCATAAATGCTACATACAAATCCATTTGCTTTTCTAAGTATTTCTCACATACATTCTTCAAAGCAAACACCTGATCCACACATCCTCTACCACTTCTGAAACCGCACTGCTCTTCCCCAATCTGATGCTCTGTACATGCCTTCACCCTCTCAATCAATACCCTCCCATATAATTTACCAGGAATACTCAACAAACTTATACCTCTGTAATTTGAGCACTCACTCTTATATATTCTAACTGCATTATACCTGATAATGTACAGTATTTCATCTTCTCCATGATGTTGCAATGCAGTTTCCTAAACCATCGTGTTCAGCAGTGTGTACCTATGGCCTCCTGTTCCTGTGATACACTAGTTTCTCTTCACATCTCTCCCTACACTTCCCTCACCGATACCCCGTGGCGTCTCTGCCCCAGCCCTTGTTGCTTGACCTACTTCTGGGTTACCCCAAAAGTGGCCCCTCTTACTTCGCCGTTCTCTCTGAGCATACTTATAGGTCTCTCTCTCTCTCTCTCTCTCTCTCTCTCTCTCTCTCTCTCTCTCGTTTCCTTAGTGGATCAATGTTAGCAGCTTCCCCTGCCCGTAAGGTAAGGTACGTGTGTCACTCCGAACCCATTGCTTCAAAATCTTTCTCGCTGTGCTTCTTTTGAACTGATCTGGTTCTCATTTTGTACCCATTATATTTACATGTGTGTGTGTGTGTGTGTGTGTGTGTGTGTGTGTGTGTGTGTGTGTGAGAGAGAGAGAGAGAGAGAGAGAGAGAGAGAGAGAGAGAGAGAGAGAGAGAGAGAGAGAGAGAGAGAGCGTTGTTTTTGCAGCGAGGACAATTTTCATAGGGTACGCACCAAAATTCATTGACTCCAGCTTGTACAGGGTCTGAAGGTGGGGAGGAGGGTGTCTCATATATATACATATATGTATTTCACATACATCTCTTTAATTCAAATCAACCCTTTCCGCTATGTGGTTTTTTCCCTTACTGATTCTTGTGAATGAATTCTTTCAGCCATTATCTTCACCGTAAGAGGACATTTCCCTAAGAGAAAGACAGTGTTTACAAGATATTCTCTTGTCAAAATCGAGGTTGGCCGCCCGTTTTTACCCCGTAGTTCGACTCCAGTTCATGGCGTGTGTTTATTCGCCTTCGTACACGCTTCACGCTCTAATTGTGTCGGACAGACACGACTAATTGGCGTCCTGTCTCTGAAACTGATCAGTGGAGATTGGTGTCGAGACGCGGTTGGGTCAGGTATCACATGTTTGCGACCGAACATTTATCTTTGATCGTAGTATATAGGTTGTTGTTGTTAGTTCTAATAGCGATCAAGAGTTTTAATGGTGTTTCACGTTGATCAGGGGGAGTAATCATCTTCTGTGAATGAGGTAGAATTATCCTAAAAGGAAAATACTGCTTATAGTGGTTTATGTGTCTCTGTGTTACATTCACATGCTCTGGGAAGTTATACTTGACGATTTTTTGTGAGTTCTTATATGATAATGGGAGTTAGTATGACTGAATCCTTTTCCATTAACCTCCCTTGATATATCGGTTCGTCCCAATCGTTTACTTTGATTGTCTTTTGTTTGGCTTGCAAGATAACATACGAGCATTTAAGAAATCATTTTATTAATCATGACTTTGGTGGTCACTCCTGCTCGCTATACTGTCGCCATTAGAGATGATGATTAGTAAATGTTCATTACATTATAAAGTTTCGGACAAATGGCTCTGATTAATGTCTTTCTTGGATGTTTATTTCTCTGAATAGAACACTCAGGCAGAGGCATGCCCGTGCAAGCACGTTGAATGCTTAGTGGCTTGGTAACGTCAGGTGAATGGCTTGAAAAGGGTAATTTCTTTGCTGAAGTAAACATTAAATGAAAATCATTGTTTCACGCACAAGCACACAAAGTTTAAACTGGTGTGTGTGTGTGTGTGTGTGTGTGTGTGTGTGTGTGTGTGTGTGTGTATACACACTGAGGAGTAAGGACATGGTACAAACAGCATATACAAGGTTAAAGACCTCAAGGCTTATTGTTTCGACAGCTTTGTGACTCCTTTTTTTTATCTTTACAGTAATATCCTTAAAGACATTTCTGTCTCTATCCCAAATTCAATGCCTGAGCTATGGAAGCACCTGTATAATCATTCCATCTCTGAGAAGGGTGACCGTTCTAACCCCTCGAACTTTTGTCCTGCTGCTTTGATATCTACCATTTCCAAAGTTCTTTGAATCCCTCCGCGACTCGCATATCCTCAGATATCTTGAATCTCAGTCTTCTCTCTGATCGTCATTATGGCTTCCTTGAAGCGAGATCCGCTGATGGTATTCTTTCCAATGTCTAGTCATCCCTGAAAAATTATTTTGGGGAATCCTATGTACGTGCTCTTGATATATACAAAACCTATGACAGGCTGTGGCTTTAGTGTTTCATCTGTATGCTCCCGAACTCTTTTGGCCTCCCTCCCTCAATTTGCTCACTCATATCTAGCTTCCTTTCTGGCCGATCTATCTTTGTCATTAATGGATTACGCTGTCTCCCTTTTCTATCACCAACGGTGTCCCTCAAGGTTCTGTCCTGTCCCCTCCACTTTATCTCCTTTTTATCAATAATTTCCGTTCTTGTACAAATAACCAGATACACTCGTATGTTTACGACTCAACACTTCATTACTCCACACCCTTCAATTCTTTTTTCTACTTGTCTCACCCACTTTGCATCTCCCGAGAGCTGGCTGCTTGTGTACCCCCACCACTAGCTAGACAGCGCTAAACCACGCAGTGCTCGGCAAGCTGTTGTGACACATGATTATTGTGAGACTCGTGGCAACTCAAGGGTGGGCCGTTTTGATACCTGCTCCTTTCCCTCGCCTTGAAGCTTTGGAACTCTTTACCCTCTCTTGTGTCTCCCAATAACCATGATCTGGAACATTTTGAAACAGGTTCTTAACTCCCTTAAGAATTCGTAAATACTTTCCCTTGTCTCTTCTTATTTGCTTTCATTAACCTCTATATTTCAATTAAGGCCCGGCCTTGATGTGGACTTTTGTTCATGACTGGAGCCTCCAACGTAAAGAGAAAAAACGGAAAAGAATTAGTATAGAAAATCTCTTACAGTATTTACAGGTAATTACATAAAGGTGAAGCCACAGGCACATATTAGACTCCGTGGTGTAGTGTTTAGCGTTACTGACCCTGGGTGCGGCAGTCGGCTCACACTTAACCCAAATGTTCATCCTCCTCTTGTGGCTCATCGATAAATGGGTACCTGGCTCAGGCTGGTGCATTGTGTGTGTGTGTGTGTGTGTGTGTGTGTGTGTGTGTGATTGCTTGCATACACACGTGGGAGTAAAGGCATGGCACATTAATACAACAAGGGTAGGAGACGGGACAACACGAGTGTACCACACTCACCATAACACACACACACACACACACACACACACACACACACACACACACACACACACACACACACACACACAGCAAAGAATAAGAATCTCATCCTCTTTCCATGAAGCCTCTGCTTCCCGGGGTTAAACATACAGCTAAATGTTTCCTTGGTTAAGAGAGCAATCAGACATTCCTTGGCCATATTTGACTACCTCAAAGAAGTAGGCACAAAGCCATGGCACTCACGCCCCCTTATGTCAAGATAATCAGTTACCAGCACGTTCCTGGGCCACTTTCTTTTGTCCTTCGCCACGATGCATTACTGGAGCGACATGCATAAACGCTGACACTTATATGTGGTATTTTCACCCAAAAAAAGAAGAGAATATTGCGGGATGTCAATAGAAGGTGTTGATTTAAACACGAGTTTACGTCTCGTATGCCTCTTGGGGCACGTGAGGATCCTACCTCACTTCGCTTAGATGAAGGAGAATGAGGATTTATTACACGGAATCAAGCAAGATATTCTCGTCCTCGAAGGTACGGTGGTATGCGGCCGTGGCAGAAAAGAGTGTGTCAGCACATTCCCAGATGGTATACAGTGTGTGCTTCCAGACCATAACAACGTGGCCTTGCCTCGCCTCCCGCCTTCCTTCTCATGTTTATAAACCCGTTAGCTCGAGTTTATTGCTTTCCTGCTGTATGCAAGCAAACATCTAAGGGCGGGAGGAACTCAGCATCCGAATCGAATGCTTTCCATTCGTGTATCAACGGAAGCGACTTGGAATCATCACTAAACAGTAAATAGCACTGAACGCCAAGGTGAATGGCCAGCGCTAGTAGCTTGCTATATTTCGGGATGAAAATATATGGGTGTTTCTGTCACCTCATAGTCCAGTGGTTAGCGTGCCGGCTTCCCACACGCTAGGACCGGGGTTCGAATCGACGGCGCCCGTACGTGAATGGTTATCATCTATTCCATATATATATATGTATATATATAATTTTTATTCTTTATTGTACTTTGTCGCTGTTTCCCGCGTTAGCGAGGCAGCGCAAGGAAACAGACGAAAGAATGGCCCAACCCACCCACATACACATGTATATACATACACGTCCACACACGCACATATACATACCTATACATTTCAACGTATACACATATATACATACACAGACATATACATATACACACATGTACATAATTCATACTTGCTGCCTTTATTCATTCCCGTCGCCACCCCGCCACACATGAAATGACACCCACTTCCCCCCGATTATATAAAAGAATGAAGATACCAGGAATGGAAAGAATGAGTATAGGTTAATTATATACAGCCTGAGTGAATAAACGATAATGAAGTTAGGGTGGAATTAAGGAGTCGGGTTTGAGAGCCATGTTCTCCCAACAAGGGAGAGGCAAGGGAGGGCGACGATTGACGTGGACAGAGGGAACAGCCCAAACAATGACTTCTTCAGTGCCTTCTCTGGTAACATTGTGTTTCCCATGCACGTCCACACGCCCAGACTGGGCGCCCACTCACCTCCTCCTCCTCCTCCTCCTCCCCCAAGCACACTATGGAGGTGGACCCAAGTAAGGTTCAAGGTTCATGCCTAGTGAACCCTCTTGGTACCACAGGTCAATGGGCTCTGCGCGTCTGGAGAATAGCCAACATTTTGATTTACCGAATGTGATGGCGGGATAACCAACTCCTCCCAGAGGGAAAGATTGGGGAGTATTAGGGTATATTTCTGAAGTGTATCATTCCGTTGTTTTGGAGGGTGTATGATTACCTGTTTCTTCATCATGGCTACGCTCACCCCGCGAGGTTTTATCGTTTGAATCATGCATAATGTATGGATGAGTTCCCGAGGTTACACTTGGGTCTAATTGTTCTCCTCTGTTGCCTCACTGTTCTTGTCTGTTGCCTCATTGTTCTCGCCTGTTGCCTTGTTGTTCTCCTCTGTTGCCTCATTGTTCTTGTCTGTTGCCTCATTGTTCTCGTCTGTTGCCTTGTTGTTCTCCTCTGTTGCCTCACTGTTCTTGTCTGTTGCCTCATTGTTCACGTCTGTTGCCTTGTTGTTCTCCTCTGTTGCCTCATTGTTCTTGTCTGTTGCCTCATTGTTCACGTCTGCTGCCTTGTTGTTCTCCTCTGTTGCCTCACTGTTCTTGTCTGTTGCCTCATTGTTCACGTCTGTTGCCTTGTTGTTCTCCTCTGTTGCCTCATTGTTCTTGTCTGTTGCCTCATTGTTCACGTCTGTTGCCTTGTTGTTCTCCTCTGTTGCCTCATTGTTCTTGTCTGTTGCCTCATTGTTCACGTCTGTTGCCTTGTTGTTCTCCTCTGTTGCCTCACTGTTCTTGTCTGTTGCCTCATTGTTCACGTCTGTTGCCTTGTTGTTCTCCTCTGTTGCCTCATTGTTCTTGTCTGTTGCCTCATTGTTCTCGTCTGTTGCCTCGCTGTTCTTGTCTGTTGCCTCATTGTTCTCGTCTGTTGCCTTGTTGTTCTCCTCTGTTGCCTCACTGTTCTTGTCTGTTGCCACATTGTTCACGTCTGTTGCCTTGTTGTTCTCCTTTGTTGCCTCATTGTTCTCGTCTGTTGCCTCATTGTTCTTGTCTGTTGCCTCATTGTTCTCGTCTGTTGCCTCGCTGTTCTTGTCTGTTGCCTCATTGTTCTCGTCTGTTGCCTCACTGTTCTTGTCTGTTGCCTCACTGTTCTTGTCTGTTGCCTCATTGTTCTCGTCTGTTGCCTCACTGTTCTTGTCTGTTGCCTCATTGTTCTCGTCTGTTGCCTTGTTGTTCTCCTCTGTTGCCTCATTGTTCTTGTCTGTTGCCTCATTGTTCTCGTCTGTTGCCTCGCTGTTCTTGTCTGTTGCCTCATTGTTCTCGTCTGTTGCCTCGCTGTTCTTGTCTGTTGCCTTACTCTTTTCGTCTGTTGCCTTACTGTTCTCGTCTGTTGCCTTATTGTTCTAATCTGTTGCCTCTGTTCTCGTCTGTTGCCTCACTGTTCTCTTCTGTTGCCTCACCGTTCTCTTCTGTTGCCTTTGCTTTCCTGAAAGCTTCATTTCCCCTTAAATAGCTACGAAAAACAACTGTAATAATGAAGATCGTGATGGAAAAAAAAAATCTTTGTTACGGAGAATAATATACCGTTTAACTTCTCCAGCTTCAAGCTAATCTCATCCAATCTTGGCAAGACTCCTGAGGGGGTCGGTGTTCCTGGAACATTTCTTACGAAGAAGAAAGTGTGTTCCCAGAAACTGTTGGTAAGGTAGGTAGCTGAGTGTCTGTCCAGCACATACTGTACACCTGCTGCCAGTCCTCTCAGTGAAAACTGTCGTACCGCAAGGATGTTTCGTGCATGTTAAGATGGTCACCAAAGGGGATGATGACAGTAATGATGATGGTATCCGTCATGATGGTATTACTGATATAGGGATATTGATCTTTCCTGCACGGCTCGACAAGGGCGTCAGCGATGTGAGCCATTACTACGTCCAGCAATAACCACGGTATCGAATCAGGAACACGGGCGTCTTCATCCCCTCTAGCCAACGAACAGAATAATGGCAACGAACGAGCCTTCATAACGACAGTACTTAACCCTCCAGTACGATGGCGTGACCTGTGACTTGACCTTTTTCATCAAGGATGAGAGACCAAAGGTCAGGTCATTGTCATACCACCGGGTCGTCAGCACCACAGCCGTGCTCTAGGTGCGGGTTTAGGGGGTTTAGGGGGGGTCGGACCATTGTGTTCAAGGGATCAATGGTTGACGTAATTCGATTAGAGGCAATTAAGTCGCACGATACTGAAAAAAAAAAAAAAACAATACAGCTACATTACTCATAAAACTCCCCTCGCACAAGCTGAATGGATGTTATCGTGGCGTTCAGTTGATATAAACAGATGAGCCACCATTGTATCATTGAAAGTCAGACGGACAATAGAAGTTCGAGGCGTGCCGAAGATATACAGCCTCTCCATAAATCACTCGTACAAATTCAACGTCGCTGGGACGACGTGCGTAAAAGATAATATTCGAGAAAACCCAGTGTTATGGCTGGGAGAACGAGTTCACGACTTTGTATACGATAGAAAATAAAACTCCTCTGTCGGAATGTAAGCGATATTTCACACGCTGTTCTGGTGGGCCGGTTGTGGGTAATGTGTGTGTGTGTGTGGGTGGGTGTGTGGGTGGGTGTGCAGGAGTGACGCAGTCTGAGTGATGTACGGTTCTAATGTGATCGACTTGTGACTTACAGAAAGCTTCGTGTCCACCTCAGGCGAGAATGAAACAATCTAATAGCCCTGGTCTGTGTGTGTGTGTGTGTGTGTGTGTGTGTGTGTGTGGGTGGTGATCTACGTTGTCCAGCACCAGCAATTTCAGGGATCTGATGATACTCAGTATCATTCTCTCTCTCTCTCTCTCTCTCTCTCTCTCTCTCTCTCTCTCTCTCTCTCTCTCTCTCTCTCTCTCTCTCTCTCCTGTACGCGAACAAAGGCGCCTCCCCCGAGCGAGCAGCGGCACCGTCGTCCGCCTCGTCCGCCGCTCCGCTCTCCGGGCATGACCGCCCTCCCTCTTGCTCGATAGATCACAAAATGTCATCTACCCTCAGCAGCCAAACCTACTGAAATTCACTGAACTTAGTACAAGCAAACCAGGGTGGTGTTTAAGTGGCAGAAAACCAAAAAAAAAACCCCCAAAGAACAAGAATCTTTTTTTCTGGGGGGGAGGGGGTTACGTAAGTGAGGCATGTGAAGAGAGGCGGCGGTGCAAACGTGTGTGTATCTTAAGACGATCACTTGACGTTCTCCCGCTCACTCGGGGGCAATTAATCTCTCGCTCAACTATCCCCTCGCTCGCTCGCTCGCTCGCTCGCTTGCTTGCTTTAGCTGAGCGTCCGTCGCCTCAGCTGTGCTCGCCTCTCATGCCTACACGCAACACAGTTTTCACAACGCCTATTCGTGGAGATGCCAGTGGAAAATGAATGGTTACATATCTGTTTCTTCGTTCGCGTTTTCTCTAAGCATATATTTATATCTGGAGACTTCCCTTGAATTCGGGACAATTATGTTCCTCTTATTTCCCACTGTGACGCTTTCATCATTCTCGGTGCGTCTTTCCATGACGTTCTGGGTCCTGTTCATGACTTGGATATAGTAATCGTTCAGGGTAGCACAATTTTTTTGAACGCTTTGATATTAGATCTGTTATCTTCTTCCAACTATTCACTTCTGCGTATTCCAGTTAACCCTCACTAAGAACCTAGTAATTACTCCAAGACTTTATTCTTTCGTTATGGGCCAAAAATAACGAATGAAATGAGTCGTGTTTGTGGGTTTACTTAGTCTGCCCACTGGAGTTAAAACAGAAACTGTCTGTGTCCTTTCGAGATCCTTTTGCGCTACCGCTCACAGGATGAACATATGGTGCGCAGTAAAGTTTCATGCTGCTGACAGTGGCGCAAACCAAACCGTTACACTAACACCATGGAACTTCCATGCTGTCGTACCTTAAAAACGGCAGTTTACCGTTCTTCACTTCCTCAGTAAACTACGATTTATCGTTCAATTCTTAATTCACTTTTCGTCATTTTTTGTGTTAATCACCATGGGAACTATCACCATTACGTCATCCATTCATCTGTAGTTTATTCCTCGTCGGTGACTGGATGATGGGTTTCCATAGTTTAAGGCATACGTTGCTGACCATGAGGTATACACGGGACTGCCCGGATGCAAATATTTAGCACGTCAGTAAGCCCACAGCATAATCAAGCTGTTCATCCTACCCTTGTGGATCGTATTTGAATGGGTGCCTGCCTGAGGCTTAGCACCACACACATATATATATATATATATATATATATATGGTGTATATAGGATTGTCATGAATATGGGAATCAGTTGCCTGTACCTTCACAACTACCATGAAAAGAGAAAACTAACTTTAAACACTGATCCTGAGCAAAGGAAAGAGAAACTGTAAATATCATTCCATAAACCATATGTTCTACAAAATATGGAAGCTGGAAATCTAACAGTCCGATGAAAGTAACCTTCACCACCCGTGGCTTTCAAATTACTGCGTATTTACGGTTGTCCTGAACACCCACACCCTTTGGCATAACCGAAAACGAGAACCGGAGAGTAGAAAACGTCAGACGGAATAGGTCAGCGTCAGTAGAGGCCACATCATAATCATTTAATTCTAGCCTCTCCCTCCAGATCCAACGAGCTCTCCAAAATACACAAAGTCAAATCATGACTTGCGGAACTCCGAGTTTTATTAAAGTCACTGGAGTGGACAGTGTGCGATCATGCTCCTCTGAATAGTGTCTGATTGAGGAGATTTCGTATGTGTGTGTGTGTGTGTTTATATATTCAGTCTCCTCCCTGTCCTTGATGTAAAATATCCTCACGCTCATCTATACGAAATGTGGGATGGGGAAGCATTTACGTCCTCCGTGTATAACGTACAGTCTTCGTCAACCTTAGATGAACGAGAAGGTCCTTGACGTTCGTATCTTTTGATCTGAGTGGAAAAGAAAAATTCTATGGTGTCAGTTGAGAAACGAGCCTCAGCTTCGACTGGAATCGAAGAAGACGATCTGCACAGAATCGAGGAGTGAAGGAAGGAGGAGATGTTGGGCGGGCGGTGTGAGATTCGTCGTATTTTTTTTTGTGCAAAACAGCTGTGGAAACTGAGAGTCAAGTCCAGGTGCAGCTGGAGATAAAGCTATGAATATTTGTCTAGACTACTGGCTGGAGGAACGGGTTTCGAGAAGCAGAGGAATTTGGTAGGGAGTGTGGCGGAGTGCGCCGGGAGTGAGCTGGTGAGGAGAAAGTGAATTAAAAAGAGACTAAAGAAGAAGGTGAGGGCGTCTCATCCTAGTCGCTCAGTCCGTCAGGTTCTCCAATTGTTCATTGATTACCTCCTGTCGAGTAATTGGCTCTAATTGACCGTACAAATGACTCCTTTCAGAGCGTAACCAACATGTCCTGAATATAGAAACTCTACCTGAATTACGTCCTTGAATAAAGTACGCACGTGCAGTGGAAATTAATAATATCCACACCAGCCTTGGAGCAACCCAGATCTTTGATAAGCATCGTAATAAACCCCACACGTTCTGGACGCGCGATCGACCAGTGTCAGACATTAGAATTCGCTTTAAAACGCAGTGAATTTTAGTGGTAAAACCTGTGTTGCTTGTGTTTTTTCTATACAGTGAAGTAAAGAGACGCTGAATCTCTCCTGATTTCTAATCTTTTGATTGCAAAATATCAATGAAACATTTTTATTGGCATGGACTGAGCTTCGAGTTAGTTATTGTTAGGTTTCTTGAATTCGAGATATTATAATGTTCTGATCATTTGTTATCTGACAGGCAGATATATATGTATATATATATATATATATATATATATATATATATATATATATATATATATATATATATATATTCATATGTATAACTTTTATTGTGATTTGGCGAACATTTTATTAGTTATTTTACAGATTAAAAAAAAAAATTCGCGTTCCAAGCCGATTAAAGTTTACTAAACTTCCTCTAGTCATGTTCTGTCCGCCCACTCCATCACAGCAATTTTCTCTTGACATGAAAATGGTACCACTTAAAATGTTTGACTTAAAACCAGCAAACGATTAGCCATTCACGTGATTACAATATCCATAAAGAAAGCTGTCTATATATGTGTGGAATGCCATCACCCCCCACACCCTATATATGGTACTGACTCATGCAATTCTCAGTTCTCAAGACTTCGAAGCTGGAGGCACCGTTAGACCAATATGTAGCCTCCTGTAGCTCAGGGTACTTTTGTAGGGGTCAGAGGAACGGCTGTGTCCTGGGCAGATTTGAAGGTACACAAGGGACGCAATGTAAATGAGGAACGAGATCAAGTCTTATGAATGAGAGAGAGAGAGAGAGAGAGAGAGAGAGAGAGAGAGAGAGAGAGAGAGAGAGAGAGAGAGAGAGAGAGAGAATGCTAGAAGGAAAAGAATTAAAAAGAAATCGAAACAAGAAGAAAAAAACACATCATGGCTCAAACCGCTGCTCATGTCTCAAATCGCATGAGTCGAAGGACCTGTGTGGCTGCGTGAGAATGTCCGGGTACCTTTTGAGATGGTTCCCAGCTGTGTTCAGACCCAGGAGCCATATACTTACTGTTATTACATCCAGGTCTCCCCTGGAGAACAGACAGTGACGCTGTTGAGGAGGGAGACACGCTCGCCTGGTTGAAGGTTCATCAAAAAATTCCCATGGGAAGTGTATGCAGATGAGGGAGTGTGTGTGTGTGTGTGTGTGTGTGTGTGTGTGTGTGGGAGGGAAGACGATTCTTTACTTCTTGTTCATTGTGTGGTAAACTGTTTGTTGCATTGTTCCCCTTGTGCCGACTTGCCGGCGCCAGGATGTGGGTTAGCACTGTCTTTCGTGTGGTTCAGCAATTTCATCTTCGTTTATTTTTGGTTGACCTTGAGCACGGATAATGCTTACCTTTGGTCACCTCGGTACGACCCTTGGGTGTAATATTAGCCTTGGAATCGTACCTCAGAGGTCAGGTCGTATGTCAAGCCGACGTACCTAAGTAAAGGTCGTACCGTTCTGCTTTAGGGGTTTGTACCGTCGTGTTCAAAGTGTTGTACCGTCATGCTCAAGGGGTTGTACCGTCATGCTTAAGGGGTTGTACCGTCGTGTTTGGAAAGGTTCGCGTTTGAAATCACTTGTGAGGACGTGCATCCTGTAGTGTCTCACATTGAGACACAACTCCCCAGCTGTGCTCAACAGACTTGATACCTCCGTATTTTCAGCATTCATAGACATATATACACATGACAGCTGAAGAGTGTGTGTGAAAATGGTGCCGTTTGTAGTCTGTTCTTGGCGCTACTTCGTAAGCACGGAAAGTAATGAAAAAGTATGAAATATATATATATATATATATATATATATATATATATATATATATATATATATATATATATATATATATATATATATATATATTCTTTTTTTATACTATTTGCCATTTCCCACATTAGCGAGGTAGCATTTAGAACAGAGGACTGAACCTTTGAGGGAATATCCTCACTACACCCCCTTCTCTGTTCCTTCTTTTGGAAAATTAAAAACGAGAGGGGAGGATTTCCAGCCCCCTGCTCCCTCCCCTTTTAGTCGCCTTCTACGACACGCAGGGAATACGAGGGAAGTATTCTTTCTCCCCTATATATACACGACTGATGGGATGATACGCTTGATTACCCATGAAGTCTTAGCTATTTTTCTACCTCATATATCAACTGACTGTTCTACGTCTTCTATCTCATTCTTGTATTTCTCCTGACGATGTGATCAATGCACGAAAGTGCACTTGGGAACGTATCGTGTTTCATTTTCCTCGTGGATTTATGAATATTTTAGATCACGCGCACCATTCTAACTTCTTGCAATATATATATATATATATATATATATATATATATATATATATATATATATATATATATCCCTGGGGATAGGGGATTAAGAATACTTCCCACGTATTCCCTGCATGTCGTAGAAGGCGACTAAAAGGGGAGGGAGCGGGGGGCTGGAAATCCTCCCCTCCCGTTTTTTTTTTTTTAAATTTTCCAAAAGAAGGAACAGAGGGGGCCAGGTGAGGATATTCCAAAAAAGGTCCAGTCCTCTGTTCTTAACGCTACCTCGCTGACGCGGGAAATGGCGAATAGTTTAAAAGAAAAAAAAAGAAAAAAAAAAAAAAATATATATATATATATATATATATATATATATATATATATATATATATATATATATATATATATATATATGTATATATATATATATATATACAAATATGTGTGTGTGTGTGTGTGTGTGTGTGTGTGTGTGTGTGTGTGTTATAAGCTTCGTGTATTCACCAGATACACCACCGTTACCAAAAACATCCCTCGCAAAAAGTTAATTGGTATCACAATGTACAGCTCCTTGTAACATATATTCACGGTCCACCAAGTTTTTGCCTCTAATTGGGTAATATCTCGTTGTGTACGCGGTAGATGTTTTCTTTGCAAATTAGCTCTAAGCGATGTTCTATTAAATAAGCAATCAAGAGTCGTATGCAGTACTAAATCCGCATGGGCGAAACTGTTTTATAGCCTCGTTGTTTAGCCATAACTTATACTTTAACAAGAGGGAGATTTGAGCCGCGATGCCATCAGAATCCTCGTTCTTATTCAAGAAATCTTGTATCCTCCTGTACGTCTCTTGCGCCTCCTTTAATCTCATGATTTGATCTTAACAGTTTCATTGTATTTCTGTCTGAATTTAGGTCTTGTACGGTACCCAGTGCTATGAGGTTTCTCTGTCGACGTGTACACGTGAAGTCATCATATTCACAGCCATACGGTGTCACAGGAAAGGAGTGTCTTTGTGACACACAAACACACATCAGTCGCTACAGGTGAGTGTGTCTCCAAGATGGTTTTTTTTTTCTTTCGGATTCTTGTTGTGATAAGAGCCAAGAATATGGCGCCGCTCAGCAGGTAGCCAGCGGCTCAGCCTGTCTGGGTTGAAAACAGGTAAAGATAAATTAATCTGTAACATACAGACGTATTGAGACTATCATAATAAAGTGTCTCATTATAGAATGCCAACCTCTGTTTCTGGCGTCGGGAGGAGTTAGACAGTAGAGAAATTCTCCGTGTCGTTGGGAGAATTATTGTCTGTCTCCATTGACTCATGGAGTATATTCTGTTTTCTTCCAATATCATATTTTGATCAGTGTTGTTGTCTTGATAGCCATCTAGAAATCGATAGGATAACCCCATTCAAGATCTGTTAAATGTATTCGCCTGGACCCGTACAGTATCAGTGAGCTGATTTTGCATATACACAGAATCATTTCTTCAAAGCAAACCGATTGATGATGTGTCGTAGGACTGAAGCAACTTAACACACGACTCGCAGGGAGGTCACTGGAGACCTTCCACGCAAAGTGTAAAGACGCACGAACGTAATATCTAACGTAAACGTCTTTATCTGAGAGGGTAAACCTTGTTGTTGTGGTTTCAAGAGGGACGACAAAGGGCAAAGGGCCAAGGGAAGGAGGGGTTTCAACACGTGAAAATATGACATTCTCAGAATCAGCCACCGTCATGGTTCCATCGTAAATGGCCACTTTGTTGGTATCCAAGCGCCGATCGCATGTGTGTGTGTATGTGTGTGTGTGTGTGTGTGTGTGTGTGTGTGTGTGTGTGTGTGTGTGTGTGTGTGTGTGTGTGTGTGTGTTGCAAAATGAAAGGGGAGTATTTCAGTCATGCACGATGCACGGAACATCGCCAAGGGATTCATTTTAGACCAAAAAGATACTAAATCTCTCTAGGACAAAGACATCTCTCTTATCCCCTCTTTTCCCCTCCTCTCTGTCTCATGTTACCTCTCTTTCTCTCCTCTGCTGCTCATTTCCTTATTTTCCAATGTCTCTGTTGCCCCGTTCCTCTCTCGCCCATCTTCCACCGTTCCCCTTTTTTCTTTCTATTATCCCTTGACTATATCCTTCTATCTCTCCTCTCCATATATATATCTCTCCATAGTCTCCACATCCTCTGTTCCTCTAGGTCTCTCTCTCTCTCTCTCTCTCTCTCTCTCTCTCTCTCTCTCTCTCTCCTCCGGGATTTCTCCTTTGTCCACTGCCATGGAGGACTATTTTTTTTCGTCAATCTCATGCCAATAGGTAGTTGACATTAACATGTGTAATCCACATGGTAGCCATAAAGAACTCGTGGCCCAACTTGCCCGTCTCCACTACGTACATCGTGACTCTAGATCTCAAGAAGGGAGCTCCACGGAGTTTCCTCACAGTTTTAAAGCTATCATTAGTTATTTTACATCTTACTCACACAGTTCATTGTTTCTATCTACTTAGTAAAGACTTAGCACAGATCATTGAAACCGAAGGAGCAGCAACAGATGTGTATAAGATAGAAATTGATGTGAATTCCCGTCTGTGGGCTGAATTCAATGACACACCGATGGAATCACATAAGATTTCATGCAGTTTCCCCAAAATTTCTACCATGAATGAAACAGTTCCGTCTGTCGCAAGTCACAGTAAGGGATTAATGTCGCATGAATATTTGAACAACAAAAAGAACAACAAAAGATAAAAAAGATAAAACTAATATGAATTTCTGTCTATGATCTTCAGCGGGATTCTAATGGCATCAAATAAGTTTTTAGACATTGTTTCCCCCAATATTTCCACCGTTACTAAAACCATTCGGTTCTATAAAGAGTCAGAAACATTACCCCTCAGGTCGTTTTGTATTTTAACAGCTCGTTGGTATGACGAGACACACACACTCGCAGACAGGTGGATGCAAGTACGTACACCGGCCTTTATCTTGCGCAGCCTCAGAATGCACACACGTTTGATAATACTATCGAATATACACGTGCCTTATTGGGGAGTCACAACCCTTGTGCTCACCCGGGCTGACACACACATCAGAGATTTGGTTCTACGTTCATGCCAGGTCGTCTTTATGACGACTTTAATCTTATAAACGTATGGGAACGATCCTCATTATGGCTTTCATATTATAGTATACGTATACTAGCGTTTGCTATAGGCCTCGATTCTTTTCTTTTCTTTTTTTTAACCTTTATCATAAGCTGACAGATTCTTGCATTATATATCTAAACCTTGTGTGTGTTCTTTCTGTCTGATGTTCGGTATCCTTGTATCTGAATACTGCAGTCCGTGATCAGTTTAATGGTGTAGTTACATCTTAGTCTATTTCGTGGTATCAAACCAGTTTGATTAAACCATGATATTCATAAATTATATATCTATTAGTTCGAATGAATCTCAATATATATATATATATATATATATATATATATATATATATATATATATATATATATATATATATATATATATATATATATATATATTCTTTTTCCATACTTGATCGCCATTTCTTACGTTAACACCAGGAACAGATAAAGAAAGGCCATATTCGCTCACATCCCTTCTCTGTCATGTGTAATGCACGGAAACCACCGCTCCCACAGCACCACAGACGTCTACATGGTTTCCCCCTCAGACGCTTCCGATGCCTCATCTCAGTCCACTGACAGCTCGTCGACCCCTGTATACTATATCATTCCAATTTTCTCCATTCCGTGCACACCTTTCACCATTCTGCACGTTCAGGCCCCCATTCCACACACACACACACACACACACACACACACACACACACACACACACACACACACACACAATATATATATATATACATATGATTCTGAAGGCTTTTTCCTACCCTAAGGTTAAGTCTGAGACCAAGGATTCGTGTTGAGGATGCTGCCTAATGATATATGCTCTCCAGCCTACTTGCTCTGGTATATCTTGGTCTGTGTTTGTCTTTCTCTTATGTAGAAGTCATGGGTTGTTCCTCTGGTGTCTCCTTTATCTACAGGGTGTTGTTTCAAACAGTAATGGGCCCCTGATGTTTACACTACTTTTGCTGATGTGTCTTATCATCACTTCTCTTCAATGAGTATAATCCGCACCATTATGCCAAGTCTGTCATCCTGATGGAGGGGAGGTTATCTGCGTATACAGGATAGAGATTAATCTTTCGGTAATTGTTCATTTATAGATTATGCCGTATGTTTCGCGTCTATACTTTATCGACGAAAGTTTAAAAAGAGTTTTGAGCCTTTCCTATTGATATAGAGGTCTTACTATGTGTTTGTTAAAGGACATTTTGATATTTCTCATTCAGCAGTTTATCTGCCCTTATATGGTGGCATTAGTACACAATGAGACTTGGAGTGAGATTGATCACGTGTTCTCTGAACAGTGTTATCATAAGTTTGCTTCTCTCGTTAAGAAGCGTCTCAATGCCTGACCAACCTATCATCCTCTTAGTGGTTTCGACAGTTTATTTGTGAGTTCCAAAAGGGAGATCATCTGTCATCATCATCAGATTTTTGACATCTCCTTTATATATATATATATATATATATATATATATATATATATATATATATATATATATATATATATATATATATATATATATATATATATATATATATATATATATATATATATATATATATATATATATATATATATATATATATATATGTGTTTGTGTGTGTGTGTGTGTGTGTGTGTGTGTGTGTGTTGGCTTTATATAGTTATGTACACCTAAAGAAAGGATTTTCCAATTGAATCTACATCTTAACCCAGTCCTGGAAAAACAAAACAATGCTTGATCATCGTGATATACACCACTCTAGAGCTCAAGACGGGACTTCTTAACGTAATTGTAAGAAAAAGAAATTGGAGATCAATAGATATCCTTTACGTCTCCAGTCCAAGGATGACGTTAGAGGATAAGAAGATAACGTCCTCCAGATAAAGAGAATTATTGACCAAGATGGCATCAAGGAGGCGAGAGAGAGAGAGAGAGAGAGAGAGAGAGAGAGAGAGAGAGAGAGAGAGAGAGAGAGAGAGAGAGGAAAAAATAAATAGTTAGCCTTGGGGGAGTCGGGCAGACCGAGCCGTGACCGTCAAAAGGGATAGAAAAAGTAGGAATCCCATTGGTTCTTGTGGAAGGTTGTATCATCGTCTTATTACCGGGTTAAGTTACGTTGTCTTCCCAGTGGCATGACACAGTGGTGATTAACTCCACCTTGAATTAGCACAACTTCCAAGAGGGTATTGACGCTACACTGTGAAGAAGAAAAAAAAAGGAATATGCTCTCACAACACTATATATATATATATATATATATATATATATATATATATATATATATATATATATATATATATATATATATTTCTTTATCGACTTGATGAATTTCCACTGAGTTTCGGTGTAGTTTTAATGGCTAGACGTTGACTCTGCTCAAGCGTTCGAGATAGAGAAGGTACCGATGTTGCATCGTGGGAGGAAAAAAAGTGGCTTTCACGAAATAGAATCTAATATCACTGCTTGGCTAATGTTTATTTTTCCTTATAGGAAAATAGAAGATTTATTCATATTCAGAGTATCACGCGCAATTTAGGATATATCTTGGCGTGCCATACAAAATACCCTCGTCTTTGGGCAAGAGGCTTTCTTACACCGTTTTTGTTTTTCCTATTCATTCCTGTGTACGTGTAAATATCTATTACAGTCTAATCTTTTTAGGCTAACTGTTGAACTTGTAAAACCCCCATAAGGCTAGCCACACATACCTGCCACAGCCAATTGCAACTGGCCTACTGTGTATACTCTGTTTGGGATGAGGTCCCGGTCATCTTGAGAATAACCTTTCGAAACCTTGAATCCTAATCTCCTATAGATGAGGGACACTCCAACCACTGAAAATATCGTGGGGGATCTACTCTACCACTGTAACGTCGGTATTATATATACAGACGTGGTGATGGGCCTGAATCATCATCCTGTGGATTCAGGTTTGGGAGAAACAGTCATGCTCTCAACAAAACCCATCTGAAGCACATGCAACAGAGAACTGGGTAAAAGAAGCTTGGTTCTCCGCTGCGTGAACACAGTCGTGTGAAACTTGACGCTCAGGAAACCCAGAGCGAAGCAATCTAAGCCATTAAGACAATCCCTTATCATCTATCGTTCTCATGCGGATACCGATGCACGAGAGTATCTGATCCAGTCTGAGTAATACACTTGATGGAATTATAACTCGTATGAGGTAACTGAACAGCAGCTACTTTAAAGAGTACGTTAGCAAATGCGAGAACTTCGCTTGAATCTAAATTAGGGGAAAAAACTGTCGAACGTGTTCAAATGCAATGCATACGAAGATCAAATCTTGTAAGACAGATGTAATATCGGCTGGACACGATCTAGCTGTCCAAGTTACTCAAGAGAGGTATTATATCCAGTTTCGAACCTAGCGAAAATTGCAGGCATGACCAGTAAGTACTATTTCGTGTGGCTGACTGATAATCCAGTCCCGCAAGAATAATGTATATTTCTATCTGTCAATCTATCTATATCACTATCTCTCTATCTGTATGTCTGTCTCTCTTTTCTGGATATATATATATATATATATATATATATATATATATATATATATATATATATATATATATATATATATATATATATATCCATCTAAATCTTCGATAAGTAATCGAGATCTCATTCTCTCAACCCGATAATGACAACATTATACCACTGATGAACGCCATCGACGGCCACTCCCAGAGACGAGCCCAGGAAGCGTCCTGTGCCCTGATCGTGACGCAGACCACCTCAAAGCCCACGCTGAGCAGCACACACACACATACAGAGGTGACGTCGAGACAAAGCCCGCTCCCTCTGCCTGGCGCGGGGCTTCTCAACTGCCACGACAAGCGAGGTGATTCGGAAGGTAATAACGAGAAACTGTGATCCATATCTAGTGCAATACGATACCCTGTCTTCCACTCCATTTTCCCCCCAGAGAGGTTATGATTATCCAGTGTAACTCACCATTAAGCGTGGCACCGACTTTAAATTCAGCCTGCCATCCGTGGTTATCACTGACACGGGAGACAAGAGGGCGAAACGAAGAAAAAAAAAAAAGAAAAAAGAAAGGGGAAAAAAAAGAGTGCGGAGTCCCGGTTGCGAGGTTTGATACTGCAATTAAATCATGAGATAATGAGGCTCTGTTGCAGCGGGGGTTGGGGTGTGTGGGGGCGCAACGACGACGACCACCAGACGACGACGCTCCCTCCCTCCATCTGAATTACTACCTCAGAGAAGAGTCAATAATTATTACCAGCGCACGTAAAAGGGACGCTGGGTTTTGTGTTTATCGCCTCGCTTGCCCGTTGACCTCTGGGCGGAGGCGACCTCTAGCTGCGCAGAACATGACGTTACCGATTCCCATCCTCAGCGTCTCTTGCCATGAGCCAAGAGACCCGGCCGGCGCTGCTCCTGG
>NC_092231.1:11978196-12060696 GCF_036320965.1 Panulirus ornatus
CAAATAAATACACTTCTCATGCAGCTGAGTGCCTTACATGATCTGCGCTCAGCTGCATCGCTGGGGGTGGTCCTGCGCGCGTGCGCACTTTGTGTGTGTGTGTGTGTGTGTATGTGTGTGTGTGTGTGTGTGTGTGAGAGAGAGAGAGAGAGAGAGAGAGAGAGAGAGAGAGAGAGAGAGAGAGAGAGAGAGAGAGAGAGAGAGAGTTACTTATTTGTAGACGCTAAGGGAGTTTTGAACTCGTTGAGCCTCCAAACTCGTTGAGCACCGAACTCGTTGAGCCTTGTTTCTGATACCCACTCCTCCGTACCCTAGATTTCTCTCTTTGTCCTTTTTTTTCTTTTTCTTTGTACATCCTCTTTGCTCCCGATGTGTCTTCACTTACCGTGGGTGATATATACCGTGAGCGTGTACTATATGGTCCTACAATGATCTTTAGCTACTGGATATGGTGTTGAAGACCTTCGATTGGCGGTTCTAACTTGACGTTAAAGGTATTCATGACCCCTGGCAGAGTAGATTAAGCCTAAAGCCGCATTAACCAACCAGCCATCCACTCAATTTGTTTGACTCTCCTGTATACATATAGTTCACTGTTTATATACCTTGTTACATAATCCAATCCCTTTTTTCTTTTTATGCTCAACCTCTTTAAACTGTTTTATTTATTGAATAATTCATTCACTCCTCCCCCAGTCCTTGTTAACAGTTTGCTTATTATGTAACCTGTAGTTCAAGTCAGTCGCTGAGGCCCAGTGCTTGGAGCATGTTCGTGCAATCTGTGTCCACTTTTGCGCTACCGTCCCCTGGATGGGCAGTAGTACACGGAAAATTCCACGTCGAAGCGTCAGATATCAAATCAGTACTCGTGTGTGTGTGTGTGTGTGTGTGTGTGTGTGTGTGTGTGTGTGTGATACTAAGTTTCCATATGTATTTTTGTGCATGTGTGCATGGTAATGTGTATGTATTTGTAACAGCTTATCTGTGTGTGGATACATATACGTGTGACTGTATAAGCTTGTGTGTCTTTCTGTTCATGCATGTCTATTGACGTGCTCCTACGTCTTTTGTAGGCATGCGTAAGTCTGTATATGAATATTCATATAGATGTGAGCAAACGCATATGTACTTGTGAACGCATTTTCGTTTTTGTGAGTGCGAGTTTATAGCAGTTTCCAATTAGTGCGGAAGGGGAGCAAGTTCGTTCTACACTCTGTTGTTAAAGCAACTCATTAAACTTTCGTTGTCCACACTCGTCATTTCATCACTCAGTCCCAGGGGGCATATCAGTGCATACTTTCCGAGAATAATACGTGGGCGCTCATACAGTAGCGAGCGTTTGTCGTCGACCTGGCCCAGGAATGTGTTTGTTGTGGTGGTGAGAATGTGTATTAAGGCGTTCATGTATGCGCCCTCAGCGATATACGTGAGCACACACACACACACACACACACACACCACAGTAAGGGGTGGCTAATGGTTGGATGTCTGTCCCGGGAGGCCTGCTACATAACATGGCCTTTCGTGGTAACCTCTCCATGACCACTGTAGAATGTGTGGCTGCTCCTTGAGATCTGGGAGGCAAGGCAGGGTGGAGGAGTAGGAGGACGACGACGAAGAGGAGGAGAGCGGAGAGGGGGAGAAAAAGAGGATGATGATGAGGAGGAGGGAGGAGGAGAGAGTGAGTTAGGAGAAGAAGCGATGGGTTAAGGACGGGAGTGAGGTGAGGAGGTCAGATGATCAAGTCATAAGGTAAGAAGAAAAAAAGATTAGGAAACAATGAAAGGTTGAGAGAAGAGAGTGTGGGTGAGACTTGAGGTGAGGAAGGTGGGTAAGGAAGGCTAGGTTGCTGCTGACGGCGGCAGGAGTGATGGAGGTAATTGTCTGTGTGACGAAGTGGTCGTTACGATAGTTACCCAGGGCGTCACCTTACACCGTCGTAACCATTGGTGCAACTGGCAAGAACAACACGAAGCTCCCGCATGACATCGGTCGCTATATTTAGTCGACTTCCTTGTAATGTTATTGTTGTCAGAGCTTTTGTTGTGATGTTGTTGTTGTTGATGTCAGACCTTTTGTTGTGATGTTGTTGTCAGATCTTTTCTTGTAATATTGTTCTCATATATTTTGTTGTGATGTTATTGTTGTCAGATCTTTCTTGTAATGTTAATGTTGTTACAACTTTCTTGTAGTGTTAACGTCGTCACAACCTTCTTGTAACGTTTATGTTGACACAGAACTATTTTTCACTTGTGATATTGTCACATAAACTATTTATTCTTCCTCGTCACCATGATCATCACCAGTTACCATAACCACACCCCACGTTCGTTATGATGTCCTGATTACATTCGTTATATCCCTTATGCAAATATCCATTTCCAATTCGACTTTGGAACGAATAATTATTCATCCACACAAAGTGGTGCCTCGTATCCCCAAAAGGATATAAAGAAAAGCATCGAGTTTCGTGGAATCTCAAGAAATTTTTAAGCTACAGCTGAATTAGGAATCACCGCTTTCCTGAGTGGCTGGCATCACTTCAGTGAGTGACGGGAATCGTAAAGTTCAATGAAGTCTACGAACTAGAAATTCCGTAAGCAATAGGATTCCTTAAGGCCAGTGGATGTCGGGAATCATCACATCACATAAATTTTTACGAATCAAAAATTCAGAAAGCGGTGATATTCCTTAAGGTCCGTGAGTGTCGTGAGTCATAAGATCAACGAATTTTACGAACACGCAGCTTTCGTAAACGACAGGGGTTCTTGTGGCCAGCGTGCGTGAGGAATCCCCCGTGACGTGTGGACAGCAGAGAGATATATTATTACAGGACCACAATGCTCTCAGGGTAGGTGAGGTGAGGCCCGTGAACCGTAATTCAGTAGAACCTGAGGGGACGACTACCACCAAGGTCAGATATTAAGTAGCAGGGATCATCGCATCGTATAAAGGACCACTTGTTGAAAGGTCGGTGACTGCCAGACGTCGTGTGGTGAGATGACCGTTAGATTCATAAAGGTTAAACGAGGGAAGAAAAAAAAATGAATATACGTATGGTTAACGAGCGATAGGAATCACCAGGCCCAGTGATTACGGCAGGTAGGGCCATGATCACATGGTAGTTAGCCATGGGACGGCTCGTATTTCTGTCTGTCTGTCTGTCTGTCTCTCTCTCTCTCTCTCTCTCTCTCTCTCTCTCTCTCTCTCTCTCTCTCTCTCTCTCTCTCTCTGAGACAGAAACGTCATCCTCAAACTTACGAGGTCATGTAGTGAGCACTATTCATTAGCCTCCGCCGTCATTACAAAAATCTCTTCTAAAGCATATATCCACGCACGCCACGCACGCGCACAGATATATACATATATACGTAGAGAGTATACAAAAACACATACTGGGAGGCGCAACGACCATCACCACAGACACATACCCTTATGAATGATGATGATGTAGTGGACTCGCGTGCTGGAGTAGCTTCTGCCTCACTGCTGGCAGCAGGTTACCGACATCACTGCCGACCCTCCCCCAAAACATTCTTAACCTCTCCCAAAACTGGATCATCGCTGACAGCGTCGCCACCAGCTTAACCATGACTGTTGCCATGGACCTCAGCTTTCTGCTTCCCACCCATGTCCCACCCAGGATTGTCTCATGAGGCAGGCAGCCAGCAGCCCCCCCCAAGTCCCCTCCAGATTGTTGAGTCCTCCAATCTTCTCGGTTTCAATTTAGACGACAAACTAAGCTAAAAAGGAACACGTCAGCGCCATCATGATATCTTCCAGTTATCATCTTTACATTCCTCGTTCAATTAAGACGCTCTTGGACTCCCTGTACCCGAACTCAAGAACATCTACGTACATCACTTTCTCGGGTGTTTCCAAGCTCACCAATGCCTCCCCTGCGGGGGTCTTTCCCCTCTCAATCACCATGGTAGAAAACGGCACGGAAATGGACTGGCGAGATCATGACCGGGCCTCGTTATACAGCTCATCATGAGAATCTCAAAACATTGGTCCTCTCAACCCTTTCTTAGCACATCACCTGGACTTCTTCATCCGGCAGTGCGGGACGAAGCTACCGCATCGCTCTCGCCACCGTCACCTCCTACCACCAGAAGAGATCCCTCGTCCCCTAAGTGGCATTATGGCATCACAACCGCCTCAAGCCCATTTGAGCTCGTACAGACCGCTACAAGAACAGCCCCATCCCACTCACTATGGATATCATCAATCATCAGTTGACTACCACCCTAAGAGTTATGTGAAGGCTTCTCGTTTAACCCCACATTATACATTGTGCGCATTTTCTCTTTGTATCCTCAACCTTTGGCTGCGGTCAGTTCAATGTACCATTAACAGTATCATACGACACGCACCTATGTAGAAAAAAATAAAAGGTCGAAAGAACTGGGAATGAGAAGTGTCATATTGGATGTGCAGAGATATTACGTCAGGCACAGAGTGGTGGATGTGTGAGAAGCTGAGGAAAGAAGGAGTAAATGTGGTTAGTACTTGAGTTTCTTAAAGATTTTGTGATTAAAATGATAGGCTAAGAGATGGAATGCTTCTCATAACTACAGTTTTACGCCGAGTCTTGTGTAAAGCTCCCTTCCCACTGCGCAAAAAAACAGGTCAGCCAAGGAAGTGCTACTGTCCTCACTTGTGAAAGTTGAAGAGGTGCCCTGAAGCATTTCATGCCCTCTGTGTTGGGGTTTCTGGTCTTACTTTGTTTCATTAAAACTAGATTTCCAAGTTCTCTGCTTCATACTATCTCCATCTGTTCATCATAAACCTATACTCTTCTTTTCTTTGTTTCACTTTCTATTTTGACAATCTGTATTTCACCTTCTCTGTTTTCACTATAAATCTGTTTAAATTAACTGCTAATATTATTGATACACTGCGATTCCTTCCACATATATACATAACTATCCTGATTGTTGTTTTCGTTATGTTTCATGTATTTCATTTAAAGTTTATCCTTGATGAGGGACTCCCAGTGTTGGCTGGCGTCTTCGACTTACGAAAGATGGAAAAAAAAGATTACGTTGAGGAGAAAGGTGCTTCCAGCTGGAAGGTGAGAAAGGGATATTGATAGAGCGGAATGCCTCCGAATTATTTCTTTTCTGAAGGAAAGTAGAGAAAGATTACCTTCTCCTCATCTTCCCCGACGCAAAGATATGCAAGCAATATACCAGACAGGGACAAAGCCATCCCCCCTAACCTGCCCTGCTTGAGTATCTATTCTGAGGTGATTTATCTAAAATAGGATCGGAGTTCGACCATCCAGAAACTTTAGATTGTTGTTGCGTGTAATCATAATGCCATTTATTCAGAGAATATAAGATATTGGTATAGCTTTTCGCAGCACACACTCGTTTTCTAATATCCCATCCAATGAATATTCCCGTCTGTCTTTAAAAAGCTCTGCTGACTTTAATCGCCTATCATTCAGTATTTACTTTATTGTTCGCCAATATATTTCCTCGAAGAGAAAATCCAAAGCAGTGGCTATCATCCTGAGGGACGAAGAAGAAATGACCCTCCTCCATCTTCCCGAGATAAAGGAGACTACATGAGAATTCCGATCGAGTTAGGCAGAGCGGACGGGAGCGCTCGTAGACCCGGACCTGCATTGTGAAGCGTGGCGTCATCGCCCGGCCACCGAGGCACCATATACCCCGGCCATATCACCTCTCACCCATGATAACACGTCAGCGTCAGCAGCGGCGCCTCCCGTGGCGCCGGGTGTAACGCTGCCTCCTGCGCAACACCCACCACCTCCCCTCCTCCTCTCCGTGTCCATTCGGGTGTCCGGTAACGCCCTGCTCGGGGTCAGCTGACCCGCGTACCTGGCAGCAACACTGGAATAACAACAGCCTATTATGGTATCTGGTAACACTTCATAATCTCTAAATGAATTGTCATTAGTGTTTATTGGCCGGCGGGATGTATCTCCTTGTGTGTGATGTGTTCATACGTTTTCTTAAAAAAAAAGAAATGGTGCTGTTTACGGTTAATGATGCCTTCATCGTCATAACACCTTTTAGGAAAAGATTTGAGTTGATTTCCATTTTGTTAATTGACGATAGAACTTTTCCCCTTTGTTAGGAGACAGATGGTAAAGTATGTGGAAAAAACTGTGGTAAGAGAGAAGCAGACATCGAATCTAAATACTGCCTGATTTAGCCAGCTCTCTAGTTAGTGGGTTGTATGTGTTTCTCGTAACGCTTCGAAAAGCTTGTGGTCAGCTGTGTTTAGTAACGCTTTCCAGTGATTATTAGTAATATTTTTGGTAACGCCTCATAACATCTCAGTGTACGGTGTCTATCGACTCTTGAGTAATTGGTGTAATATAAGTTGTAACACCTCTTTGTCTAATGATATATGGTAACACATTACAATACCAAACGTAACAAATCGGGTAACGCTCATAGTAACTCGTCTACTGTGTTTGGTAACACTTCGAGACATATTCCAAAAATGTATTCAGTAATGACATCTCAGGAATAACGGTTTCATAACACTTTGTAACAACAACTGTATCTGGCAACAAACACTTTACAGTAGTAGTTAACAAGCTGTATTCTATAACACTTCGTAAAAGCTAGTGTGACTTAACGAACAGCACTTCCAAATAACAGCTTCACCGTATCTAGTAACAGTCTGAAATGACCACTACATGCTATACTGAAACATTTGGAAACAGCATTGGTTGTGACGTATTTCGTAACACTTCAAATTAGCTAATGTACTATATTGAGGAACACGACGGAATGACATTAAGTGTACCGTACAAAGTAACATCCTAGGGTAACAAGCTTACTATGTAACAAGCTTACTATGTATCACCCCAGAATGAAAATGTACTGTATTTAGTAAAGCCCCAGAATGAAAATGTACTGTGTGTATGTATATTAACGCCCCAGGATGATATATGTTAACGCCCCAGGATGATATATGTTAACGCCCCAGGATGATATATGTTAACGCCCCAGGATGATATATGTTAACGCCCCAGGATGATATATGTTAACGCCCCAGGATGATATATGTTAACGCCCCAGGATGATATATGTTAACGCCCCAGGATGATATATGTTAACGCCCCAGGATGATATATGTTAACGCCCCAGGATGATATATGTTAACGCCCCAGGATGATATATGTTAACGCCCCAGGATGATATATATTAACGCCCCAGGATGATATATGTTAACGCCCCAGAATGATATATGTTAACGCCCCAGGATGATATATGTTAACGCTCCAGGATGATATATGTTAACGCCCCAGGATGATATATGTTAACGCCCCAGGATGATATATATTAACGCCCCAGGATGATATATGTTAACGCCCCAGGATGATATATGTTAACGCCCCAGGATGATATATGTTAACGCCCCAGGATGATATATGTTAACGCCCCAGGATGATATATGTTAACGCCCCAGGATGATATATGTTAACGCCCCAGGATGATATATGTTAACGCCCCAGGATGATATATGTTAACGCCCCAGGATGATATATGTTAACGCCCCAGGATGATATATATTAACGCCCCAGGATGATATATGTTAACGCCCCAGGATGATATATGTTAACGCCCCAGGATGATATATGTTAACGCCCCAGGATGATATATGTTAACGCCCCAGGATGAAAAGTATACTATATTTGGTCCCACCTTGGAATAGAATGCGTACCTTATGTGGTAACACTTCATAATACCCAGAGTACGGGTGTCTGGTTACACTACGCAACACTTACATAACACTTGACACCAGACAGCGTCTTACATCATTTTGTATATATTCGCAACACAACTACTCTTTTTTCTTCTCTGCACTTGGTCATCGTTGATACTGCTCCAAAGACGGTCTCGGGCAACGCTCTGTTAACGCGAGGCTATTGCTGGTGACACCTGAGTTAAGCTAGCTCAAGTACCTACCATAAGTTTCGTTATAGATATACCTTGGCTGAGACTGTATCGTGTGACACAGAGGCATTCTCCAATGGGGTTTGTGGTTGCGTCCCTCCAGCCCACGTTGCTGCTTCTATTCTTTTGTAATAAGGGACGAAGAGGAGGGGGGGGGGGGTCCTTGTGAGTCATTGACTCTCTCTCTCTCTCTCTCTCTCTCTCTCTCTCTCTCTCTCTCTCTCTCTCTCTCTCTCTGTGTGTGTGTGTGTGTGTGTGCAATCAATCACTTAATTGCATGGTATGAAGAGGGAGTTCTACACTTATCTGTTGAGCTTTCTCTACCACCGCACAGCTTTTTCAGACTTTTGTATGATATCCTCACTCACCGTTTCATTATTCACCTTACTCCATCTTCAAACACTTTTCTAAGATAAAATCAATTCTTTACATCTTTTCTTACAAGCTTCTTGCTCAGTTTCATGGTATGGCTTCTAGATTTTCTATCTTTGCATCTTTCGAAGAACTTTACATTGCTGACGTCATCAGACTTTTTTAAAATTTATTGGTTATGATCATGTCACTCCTTACCCTTCACTCTTCCGAGTTGGACAGATCGACTTCTCTCTGTAACTGAAGTCTCGCACAGTAATTTTGGTACCATCTTTATTGACTTCCTTTGGACCTTCTCTTTTAGTTCTTTCAATGCCGTGACCAAACTGTACCTAACTGTACGTCAGGTACAGTTTGCTGAATATTTATTTATCCATGAACTTGAGTACGTTACAATTCCCCGAAGTTGGGGCTTTGGCGACGGGTTAGGTACAAAGTTGACTTCGAAGTCTCCGTCACACAGTTTCGTACACCACCACCTTTATTAGATGATATTCGTTATGAGACCCTCGTTCACTGTGTCCTGTTTTCTATTTACTTGGGTTGAATTTTAGTGGTCATTTATCAGACCTGTTTTGGAGTTCGTCTGCATTCTCTTGTAAGTTCATGCTATCCTCCTCACTCGTCGATTCCCTCATGACAACGGCATCATCGGCAAATATAATCAGGTTGGAGTCCGATCCTTCTGGCTCGTTATTTCCGTAGGTCAAGAAGACCAATGGTCCTAGGACTTAGCCCTGTGGCACACACCACTGGCGACCCTAACCTATTTCGAGATGGCTTCTCTGAAATGTGTCCTTTGTAATTTTTTTTTTCTACATTTGCCGAGACGACACTGGCAATTGAATACCCCAGTCTGAGCCATCTCATTTTCACTATTGCTACATAAACGTTAGCCTAAGCCAGGTAACTAATTTATCGACGAACCCCCGAGGAATAATGAACAGTTGGGTTGACTGTGGGCCGGCTTACCGCTACCAAGATTCGAACTTATGCGGACCGACGTTGGGCGGCCCGTGCAGGCGTTAGGCTACATCAGTGATTTATTTTCTTTTTTTTTTTTTTCGCCCATCGAAGGAGTCTCTCCTATTTTTCTTGCTTGACGATAAGGCTTCTCTGCCTCCCCCTCTCTCTCTCCTCCATGGCATAGTGTCAAATTGGTAGAAGCCACCCAGCAGTTCTCTTTAGTCTGAAACAGAGCTCAGTATCTCATGAAAGCCTTATATATACACTTGTTACACATGACATTTTCCTTGAATGTGTCTTGTCTTTTGCTTTATTAATCCCCTCTTTGCAAGCCGTCATCCATCCATTAATCCTTTCCAATATTTCACAGACCACATTCGTTACAGACACTGGTCTGTACGTGGGCTCAGTTTCCCGATCTCCACACCGAAAGATACGTAGGGCATTTGCCCTGTTGCACTCCCTTGGTGCCAAATATTCATCCAGTGACATTCTGAACGTATCAAGTGATCTGTCAAGCGTATCTGCACACCTCTTCAGCACACATGCAGACGCTTCATCAGGACCATGAGCCGAATGTGGGTCAAGGGCCTTTAACTGTCTGTTTATGTCTTTCTAGATATTTTATTGCTTTCCAAGACCTCCTCCCCATTCCATCTGTCTGGTGTGGGGGTTATAATGTCTTCCACTGTGAAAACACTTTTGAACATGTCATTCAGCTCCTGGCATATCTTGACATCATCCCTTAACATTTTTCCTCATGAAACGTGTGTGTGTGTGTGTGTGTGTGTGTGTGTGTGTGTGTGTGTGTGTGTGTGTGTGTGTGTGTGTGATTACCATTTGTGTATGACAGGGAGAGGGTGTTGTGCTCGTGTTGCCCCGTCTCTTAACCATGTATATATGTATCGTGTCTTTATTGTTATGTATGCGCACACACACACACACACACACACACACACACACACACACACACACACACACACACACACACACACACACACCAGCCTGAGTCAGGTACCCAATAATCCACCAGCCCCGAGGGACGGATGAAAACCTGTATTGAGTGCGGGCTGACTTCCACGCCCAGGATTCGAACACATGCGGTTCCGTCCCTTGGCAGGCCCGTTTTCAATAACAACCATTAACATTAACCACTACACCACATATCAGGCAGTTTGATGATAATTCTTTTATATGATAAATGAGAGCTAATCTGTTTCCCCATGTGTTTGGCTAAATATCAATTCAATTATTTAGTTACATCAGGCCTGGGACATCCTGCTGGGAACACACCAACCACGCTTCCCCTCCTGAAGAAGTAGTAGCAGTAGGAGGAAGAGGAAGAAGAAGAACAGTTTACACTAGTATTCACCTGGGATCTCTGCCACGGTTGCATATAACCTTGCATACAAGACACCAGGGTCGGTAGAGCTGGTGGTGATGATCCTGCGCAGTCTTCACAATGGGCATCATCAGACGTGAGACAAGGAGATCATCACAGTGAAGGGCAACTGCTCATGGCATCACCCAGCACGGTGCATCGGCCGTCTTGACCTCGTCATCATAGTACTATCCGATCTGGGCTGTTGTCCAACTGTTGACAGTGACCATTCCTCCACAACACCCAGTCACTGACAGTGACCATCCCACCTCAGCACCCAGTAGACAGTGACCATCCCACCATAACACCCAGTAGACAGCCACCAACCCACTAACAACACCAAGTAGACGGGGTCACCAACCCATCACAACACTCAGTAGACAGTATCGAACCCACCACAGAATCAGGGAGAGAGTAGTGGCCAACGCTTGAGACAGTGAACACTCCCTTGGTCCCCTCCCTGCATTATAAACACATGACACCACCTCAGTACCAAAGGGTACATTGTCTCTCCAACCTCCTCTCCACCCACCCCCCCACCGCAACATCCGGAAGACGGTGATCTTCCCCCCCCCCGCGTCAAACGAACTCACCTCCCCCGCGGGGAGACTAGGGTGTAAGCATCTCAACCCCCGAGGCAGCAGACGCTGGCCAGCCATGCACAGCATTGAACAACAACATGCACACGCGGCGTGGCTGGCGACGACGGCGGCGGCGGCAGCAATAATAATCCTCACCCCCCCCCCCCCGGCGCTATGACGTCACAGCTCATGACGTTGAGGTGGGGGTGGGATGCGAATCCTTGAAGAGGTTGCATCATAACCTCTTTAAGCCGACCGCATCTGCCGACAAGGAATGTCGGAGGAGGTTGAGGAAACCCCGTGGTATGACGAGGAGGAGGGGAGGACATTCCTTCTAAAATGCCTCCTGTGTAAACGCCAAGTCATAAACCTCTAAAGATCATGCCAGATGTAAATGTGGCTCCCCCCCCCCAAAAAAAAAATGATGCAGGATGACGTATGTGGGATCAAATATTTGCATATCCCACGGTTCAGACAAGGATAACATGGGGAGGCTAGGCAGGCGTTCTTGCTCCTTCATTGGGAGGCTAGCGACGTGCTTCAACACTACCGTCATGAAGGAGTGGTCAGGAACTGGAGGCTAGAAGGATGATGATCAAAATAAAAAAAAAAGTGGAGAGAGAGAGAGAGAGAGAGAGAGAGAGAGAGAGAGAGAGAGAGAGAGAGAGAGAGAGAGAGAGAGAGAGAGGGATCATAGATAAGCGTAGATTCTAATATGCTGAACATGAGTGGACATTGAGATGAAAAGGAAGCCAAGAAGATAAGGATAACAAGACGTAGAAGAGGAAATGATAAGAATGATGGTGAATTATGGGAAGTGATGACAGTAAAGATAACCATTTGGGTATAACCTTGAACACTGTAACAAAAGCAAGTGGAAAACATCGATTAAAATGAAGTACAAAGGCAGTACAGAGACACCGAGGAAAGTATGCAAAAATGACCATTGGTCAGATACATGAAAGACTAGATATCTCGGGGCCCCCAACTGGAGAGGACGGGCCCACGGATACCCCTAAGATTGAAAAGACGGGCCCACCGGGATCGCGAGACTGAGTGGATGCCAAAGAGGGGACCCCCGAGACTAAGAGGTTGGACACCGGGACCCCCGAGACTGAGAGGTGGGACATCGGGACCCCAGAGACTTAAAAGATGGGACACCAGGGCTATAGAGACTGGCGCACTGGAACCCCAGAGATGGACAAGGTTGGCACACACCTGGAACCCCAGAGATAGACAAAGTTGACACACTGCAACCCTAGAGATGGAAAAGGTTGGCACACACCTGGAACCTATTAAGCTGGAAAGGTTAACTCAACCGACATCCACGAGATGTCGGATACATCGACCTTTTCTGCACACATCACTCGCAGGTGAGATCATCGCTACAAATGGCCAAGGTGGTTGCCACGATTTTGAAAAAAAAAGAGAGCCTGACGAGGAATCATCGCAAGGTGTTCGAGGACGGTGATGTTCTTGGTGCACGACACACACACACACACACACACACACACACACACACACACACACACACACACGAAGAACCACCTCCTGTGCCTTGTGAACAGCGTCACAGCAGAGGGGTATGACACTGGACTGAGAAAAGATGAAGAATTTCACTTACATCCAACGTCAGATAATTCCATGCCTGCTGAAAATGAATGCTACAATACGCCTGTGTTAAAACTGACTGCTGGACGTTTCGCGCGTGTCACCGAGGGCGGCTTTCTGTGTCATTCACATGATTCTGAACGATTAAGTTACCCGTTCGCCTCTCATGTGTATCATCTCCAACGGTCTATTTATGCAATAGAACTTCGCAGGGTCGATGTACGGGGCTCAACCATACCCGACCATTGTGTGTGTTACTTGGAGAGTCTTTGGTCACTTTGCGTCGTGCCACACACACACACACACACACACACACACACACACACACACACACACACACACACACACACAGGTCATGCTGCTGTCCTCTGTAGGTTTGTGTGCGTCTGTCTGTATCTATGTCACACGCTTCTGTGTACATATGATAACTTACGGAAAGTAATCATAGAGACTTGATACTTTCATTGCAGGAGGCATACGAAAACGAACATTTGTCATTTTCTTAACACTTAATTTTTTATATTCTTTTTTCTTCGTATTTTCTTTGTGGATGACATATGAAGACGAAGAGTTTTTTTTTGTGTCTTCTTATATTCTCCTCTTACGAGGTTGCGGGAAAGGTTTCCAAATTACGTTCACGGTTTACGTAACACGTCCCTCGGTGTTAAGTCGCCGGCCGGGTGGGCCTGGCCACTTGAGGTGCCTGCTGCCAGCCGTTCCCGAAACTGTCGTACGCTACGGTGGTCAGGGTCTGGCCGAACAATGAGGTCGCCATTGTGAGACAAATTGGCTTTGTGTCGGGGATATGAAGCAAGAGCCTCTCCTCCATATTGGTACTTCGGCTCTCCGAGACACGCCTGCGAAGATGGAATGGCAAGCGTGTGCCGCTGCTGCTGCTGCCACGTGCTGATCTGAGACATGCTACTTGTGGTGGAGCTTCACGTGTGTGTGTGTGTGTGTGTGTGTGTGTGTGTGTGTGTGTGTGTCTGTGTGTGTGTGTGTATGTGTGTGTGCGAGTGCATGGAACAGCAAGATAATCTACGACCTCATAATCTAGGGCGAGGTTGTCTGCTGGAGGAAAGGAATGGTATCTTTGAATTCCTCATCTACGTAAATGAGAGTTAGGATAAGTGAAGCAGAGGGGCTTCTCCCGCCCCATATTGGGTGTCACTCCCTCCGGCATATCAGCCGGCAGGCATATGGCTACGGAGGAACACCCATATAGCATAGAGGGAATACCCCGGACATGGAAATTATTTTCGTTTAGTAGCGGATGATAAGAAAAGTATATCTGTTGAGTAAACCCCCCCCCCCCCGAACACCTGCACAAGGACGTATTCAAGGTGTTACACTTTCGTTTATGATTTAAAAGTTGCATGCGTTTGGCTTGTGGTGCAAAGGCAAGTTGTCAGATGGCCAAGGTTTGTGATCATAGCTCGACCACCTTTTACGAGTCGTTCCCATATTTGGTCCTCGTTCCTCAGAAACGCGCCTTGCAGGGAACCGCCTTGAAAAATGTGATTACAAGGTTTGTAAACTGAGTGTTGTACGCACGCGAACACTGCCAGGAAGATTACTATGGATGTGCAGGAGTACTCGTACCAGTTTTAGAAAAAGTGCCACATCTAGACTCCTTGTATTTCAATTTCTTAAAGTTGGAACAGAAGAAGGAGCCAAGGGCTGGGTGCTCGTCCTCCTCGAAGGCTCAGACTGAGATGTCTGAATGTGTGTGGATGTAGCCAAGATAGGAAGAGGGGAGAGATAGGTAGTATGTTTGGTGTGAGAGGAACCTAGTAACTCAGAGTGCAACAAAGCTAAAAGGAAAGGAAGAATTGTTTGGGAATGTCTTAAATCAGGCATGAATGTAAGGACGAAAAAGGAATGAACAGCACTTATGCCGAAGTAGGTTTGTGGTAATGTGTGAAAGAGTGTAAGGAAGCAATCCAGGTCTAGTGCAGGTAAAAATGAAGGTGGACTACGAGAGGCGGGTGTCTGTTAGTGCTTATGAACCTTGGAACGAGAGGAGTGATAAAGAGAGGCGAGTGTTTTGGACGGAGCTGAGTGGGTGTGTCCGTAATTTATTGTGAGGGATGAAGTATTACTGATGGATGATTTAAATGCCGATTGTGGGTAATGTGGCCACTGAGTGTACAATGATATAATTGAGAGGGCGTGGAGTACCCATTGTGAATGAGAATGGTGAATATCTCGTGGAGCTGTGTACTGAAAGTAGACTGGTGATTGAGAATACTTGCTTTAAAAAGAAGGTCATACGTAAGTATATGTGGGTTAGTGGGATAGATCGTAAGCGGGCTTCAGTGGATTGTGTAATGATTGATTGGGTTGCAAAAGAATGATTGTCGGTTGAGAATGTGCTGAGACCAGTAGCTGATGGGAGGTCTGATCACCATCAATTTGAGGCGGGGGTGAAAGTTGATAGGGGCTTTAAGAAGAGATGAAATTGATCGGGTTGAAAGTGGGTGGTGGGAGTGCGTGAGCTTGAAAAAGAGGCTTGTGTGAAGAGATGCCACAAGAAGGTTAGTGAGGAATGGCAAAGGTGGGAGTAAACGATGCGAGGGACGAAAAATATGAGGCGTTTAAGGAAGTAATCCCTCACTTGTGTGAGGAAAGTGTGGCATGCGGGAGGAGGGAGAGAGGGAGCCGTCCTAATAAGGCACAACTTCGAAGTCGCAGAATTTCCATATGTGATTGGGGTATTTTGGCCACACATCTCCATGACTCGTTCATGAATCGCGATCGGCCAGAAGGTAATCATGTAATCCAGTGACTCTCAGCGTATGACGTGGTCTACCATGTGTATGTGCGTGTGTGTGCGTGTGTGTGTGTGTGTATGTATATGTGTGTATGTGTGCGTGTGTGTTTGTGTGCGTGTGTGTGTGTGTGTGTGTGTGTGCGTGTGTGTGTGTGTGTGTGTGTGTGTTTGTGTGCGTGTGTGTGTGTGTGTGTGTGTGTGTATGTGTGTGTGTGTGTGTGTGTGTATGTGTGTGTGTGTGTGTGTGTGTGTGTGTGTGTGATTAGTGACTGCTCATTATACAATACGGGAGAGAGTTTTACACTCGTGTTGCCTCTTTCTTAACAGTGTATATATACCATAGCCTTAATTCTACGCTAATGCGTGTGTCTGTGTGTGTGTGTGTGAGAGTGTGTATTTAAAACCCCATCGACGAAAAATAAATCCATTTAGAAAGGGAAATTAAAAAAAAAAAACAACAAAAAGAATCCCTAATGATAAGACTTAACCTGCGTCCCCCCTTGGCCGACCGACTCGGTGGCGATCAGGCGAGCCACGTACAGCAATGTTTTGGAGAGCATTACTCAGCGGTGTCAGGCCTGTGTGCACAGGCATTGTCAAGAGCGTGACGGATGGGTGCAGCCAGGCTGCTAATCCCCCCCGTCTCCCTTCATCCTGCCCGTCACCAGGATGGACAGGCGACGTTGCTCACATCTCACCTGCCGCTAAATTAGACAGGATGCCTCGCACACACCCGTTCGAGTGGCGGAGGGAATAGCACCAGTTTTGGTTATGGCTTTTTTCTTATATTCCAAATGCATGATTATATATATATATATATATATATATATATATATATATATATATATATATATATATATATATATATATATATATATATATATATATATATATATATAATCTGTGGATTATCGTAAAGAAAAAAAGTTTTTGAAGGCAAGCCATCATATTTCGACAATTATTTTAAAGGCATGAAATATATTTTTTGATTTTTTACAAAAAAAATGAATTACATATCATCGTTTTGGAGCGGAAAATGGATGATATATTTAACTCCTTCATCAGCTATGACGCCCAGAGGCAAAATTTTCCACGGCCTGTCTTATCAGAGCATTATAAATTCTGATGAATGAGGAAATTAAGTGGCCATTAATCACACTGCGGTGTTGCCTTAGGCGTTGTTGTCTTCCTTCGTAAGCTGTGTGCTACTGTATGTCTCTCTTGTGTATGGTTAAGGATACTACTGTGTCACTGAACTCTTCCCTGCGCACCGAAATGGGTTGAGTTGAACTGACTTGTTATGTGGTGATGCAGAAGGTTTTAGAACGCTGTTGTCACCTGCTGAGAGAGAGAGAGAGAGAGAGAGAGAGAGAGAGAGAGAGAGAGAGAGAGAGAGAGAGAGAGAGAGAGAGAGAGAGTTAGAGAGAGAGATTTAATGAATCGCAGTAACACACAAAATCCTCTTCTGATTTGAAGCGGATATTAACAGAATATTGTGATCATCCAAACTCAGAACATGAAAGGACATTTACTGAATTATATATATATATATATATATATATATATATATATATATATATATATATATATATATATATATATATATATATATATATTTGATACCTTACAGGACGCGTCAGCGACAGACTGGATGTGACCGGGTGTGGGAGTTTTATTATCAGTGTATTCGAAAGATGGTACAACCGGCCTTAAGGAAATCAATCATACATCCACCAACACACGAACGATATGTCAGTACCAGTCTCTTCCCCTCTAAGAATGCTCTCTCTCTCTCTCTCTCTCTCTCTCTCTCTCTCTCTCTCTCTCTCTCTCTCTCTCTCTCTCTCTCTCTCTCTCTCTTCTTAGTATCCTCCTTTATCTTCCATCAGTAAGAGCAGTCCTCTGTGGAGTACAAGAACGAGAGCGTCGGTGTAAATGGGTCACTGATATGAACATATCTCGAAACTGACACGGCCGAAAGTATCCAGGTCAGAGATACTGACGTATCTATAGATCACTGGAAACTCATGTCTCCTTTGCTACATATAACCTCGCCTACCACACAGCACCTGGTGTGCGAGCTGGTGAATATTCTCCCTCAACCTCACTCTCGTGAGATGGGGGTCGCAGAAAAACAGATTATTTGCACTTCCTCACCTTCGAGTTCATTCAAAACAATTAGAGCACGTCTCTCAACCCATCTCCATCCGTAGTCTTACTGTAAATGACGCGATTAATTTAGCCCACCACTCCGGCTGGGCAAGGAGGTGGTGGTGGTGGTTATCAGAAGGCACGTTATATCCATCAGGCTGATCAAAGCCTTTTGCACGCTTGTCCAACGGAACGAAGAGGAACTTTCATCTCCGCGTCACATCAGCAAACAGGATGCTCTTGTGTGACGTCAAAGCATCGGATTGTTGCGGCTCTTGCATCTGCTGTGTCTCTGTGCCAGGGGTGTGCTGGGCGACGCAGGGGTCCAGCCTCCTCCTCCTCCTGACAGCGAAGTCACAGCACTGGTCTAATGTTTCGGGTCTGATCAACACTCATTACGAACGCGACTCAAGTCGTGAACGAAGACCAAAAGCAAAAAAAGAAAACTGAAGACCTAAAATGACCCCAAGATTTTCACACGTGTGCCTTTCAAGGGTCAACGAGAGGAGCTATCGTTCAAATCGTCTTCTGTCATGCCTTTAAAAGGATTGATCGGGAACCACTTAGCATAGAGACTGACCTCCGAGAAATCATCAAACGTCACAGGAGATAAATAGCTGTCGATGTCGCGGACAAGACGGGGATATCTTGATAATAATCAGTGTCTCACGTAGACGTGCATGAGGCCGAGCACACACGTGCAGGACTCAAGCTGCTGCGGCAAGTTGCTCACCCACGCTCACTTGAGAGGAGTTGGAGAATAGGGACTTAAACACCAATGACTTAAGAGAGCAATTACCCCACAGGTTCCCCCGCAGACTAATGTCAGCTGCTCCTGACACCGCCACACCACTCCCTCCCTCCCTCCCACCTAATATCTCGCTCCTCAGGGTCCACACAGGCAGATACACTCCCCACCACTCGACCCACAAGGTTATCGCATAGCTAGATACACACACACTCGTGCTATAGACGTTAGTAAAAGTGTCGTGGGACAACAGTTAGTAAAGGTGACTGGTTTATTTCCCAGCTAGAGGTACTACGCAAAGAGGAGCAGTGTTGTATGTGCAGATATCATAATGCTTACAAGGACGTTGTATTTGGGCACAACACTGGTGCCGTTCGAGCAGGATTTGTGTAATGCAGAGACAGTGTTGCACATAGAGAAGCAGTGCGACACATAGAGAGACAGTCATGTGTGTACAAAGACAGTAAACACATTCGAAAATAGTGAGAGTTACATATACAGTATAGCACATACACAGACAGCGGATCACATGCATGGCACATACAAAGACAGAGGAACCTATACAGAGCCAGTGCATTGTATACAGAGGTATTGTTGAAGACACAGAAGCAATGCAGAGCATACAGAGACAATGTTGTACATAGAGAGAGGCTGCAACACGCCCAGAGATGGTACTGCACGAATAGACGGGGAGAGTTCATACAACGACAATGGAGAATAGGCAGCACACACCGACCAAAGAGAAGATAAAATGGTATTGCACGGAGACAATGGAAAACGGGGACCGATACAGGATAAGAATAAGGAGACGTTGCTAACACAGACTTTTCTGTGCACAATACTAAGAACGGTGATGGTGCGTCACAGAATGATGTCTCTCTCCCTCCTCTCCCTCTAGAGTCTAGACCATGAAGTGCTTAGGGTGAAATGTGTCCTTGTGATACATACAAGGGCTGAGACAAACAGAATCCACTTGACTGCACAAATCGTGCGTACACCCAGGACGGATTCCGTTCGGTCTGAGCTGTTTGAGAATGTTAGAAAATTAATGTGATTTTTTTTTTATATACTTCTTTTCTGGTAAAACCATAAATGTTATTCAGTAAGACATGAATGTCACTCATGCAGTTTACGATACCTCTTGGCGAAGAGCGTGACGTAATTTCCTCCGGTAATGGAATGGCTTGTTAAGGTGAAGGCTGAACGCTTCCTCATCGGATGATTCGTCTATAAAGATGTAACAATGTAACAACGCAGACCTCATCATATGGTTTCCGAGCCAGCTGGATTTCAGCTGTTGAAGTAAACATTCCTTTACGCCACGCCTGGATTCGCGAAATTCTTCGACCAAAACAGACGAATAAAGCATTTACTTTTCATGGACTTTTATTGAAAGAATGTAGGAAACGGGTGTCAATTTTGGCACTTCCAGCGTGTTGGAGACGACGAAAAGACACCTAGTATACAGCTGTTTCGACATCTGCCCGATTTTTACTAAGCCATGCCCGACGAGGCAAGGCAGAGAATAGATTAGTCAATCCTCACGACTGGTTGTAGAATATCCCAAGCAAACAAACATCAGCGTGGGATTATGAAATGGAGATTCTCCTGACTTTCAAAAGGAACTGCGTTGCATGTCTGTGGACATCAGTAGACACGCAATTACCGTGGAATCGTAGCCTTCACACAAGGGTACTTGTGACGTTCCCTCGAGATGTGATTCACATTTTCCTTTTTCGATGTGGCAAGAGCACCACTGTGATTCATGCTGCGGGAGGTGAAGGATCTGTGCAATGAGGACACGCAGTTTTGTGGAAGGACTTGGGCATGACACAGGCGTAGACGATCACGCAGACACGATTGCAGAGATAGATAGATTGAGAGAGAGAGAGAGAGAGAGAGAGAGAGAGAGAGAGAGAGAGAGAGAGAGAGAGAGAGAGAGAGAGAGGTGGGGCAGCTGGTTCCCAGGAGAACCCATCTGACACTGACGTAGATAACGTTTCATATCACAGCTGACCGAGACGTGGAAAAGTTCAAAAGAAAACAGAAGCTGGTGTGCGCCAGACGAACGAACGTCAGGGTAGATTCCAGCGCCTGACCCACTACCAGTCCGGGGGCCTGTTCTCCTCGACATCATCAGATATCATGGTCCTCTCTGCCAAGGGTAAGCTTCTCACTTCTATTTCAGGGGGAGGAGGAGGAGGAGGAGGAGGGGGATTAATCCAGGAATGTGGCGAAGGGGGCAAAAGGGAGGTTCCAACCCGTGCCACAACCCACCCACCCTGTTCTTAAGATAACTTGGCTATGATAGAAAAAAAAAAAGAAAAGAAAATCGTGAAGGGAGTTTGTATTTTTCGTGTGGCTATCTCGGTGGGATTGTTTACGTCTGCTGGACCACGGTTAGCAAGAAATACTTACGCTGCTAAATTTATGCAAACTCACGCTAGTGCCGACATAATTATATTTCTGGGTCTTTTTTTTTGTGTGTCAAATTTGTCTCGCTTTAGTTTATGCTGTTAAGTATCTCCAGGGCATATACAGCATATATATATATATATATATATATATATATATATATATATATATATATATATATATATATATATATATATATATATATATATATTCACTAGACATTCCAATAAATGCTGCTTTATCAAAGAGACAATAGTCAATATGGAAGGAGCACTTCCTTCTACCTAGACACAATGACAGAGTTTCACTGAGAGACGCAGTATTATACTCCCTATTCAACGTGCGTATGTCGCTACTGGTACTGTGTTGCAGTTGTAGTCTTGGTGAAGCGATGCTGATAAGATATGGTGGTTGTGACCTATGCTTGCCATAGCATCACAGCATATTCGAGAACTTCGACGAAAGATGAAAAAAAAGAATTGAAATTGCAAGAAAAAGATTCAGGTTCGTTTTATTGGGGGAAAAATAAAGGAAATATGAGTTGATGAGAATCTTGACTGATAATAGACGCAGATGTTATTTCTATGCTTGGTTTTCGATGATCATTTGAAGGCTTCTGATACTTTATCAATAATGGGTAAATGTGTTGATACTGATGGCAACAATTACAAGGAATCTTATTTTGATTGTAAATTCTTTATCCTCTAGTCTTCCAGAATTGATTACCGGCATTATATGTGTGAGTGTATTGTACATTTGTACGGTACAGGGAAGGAATTTTACACTTATGGGGCCCTATCTGTTCCATGTGTGTGTGTGTGTGTGTGTGTGTGTGTGTGTGTGTGTGTGTGTGTCTGTGTGTGTGTGTGTGCGTGTGTGTGTGTTGAAAAACAGGTGTTCTCTTCGGTGTCAGAAAATAGTGGGAAAATGGGAAATGATAAGGAAAGAAAGAGAATATGAAGACAAGAGGTCAAAAAATGGAGGATGGGTGTAAGTTGGACGTAAGGGAAAGAGATCAAGTCTAACCCAGTAGCTAGCCTGACTCACTGAGCTTAAGATGTGTGTGTGTGTGTGTGTGTGTGTGTGTGTGTGTGTGTGTGTGTGGAGTAAAGGCATGGTACATATATATACAAGGTTAACAGACGGGGCAACACGAGTGTAAAATTCTCTCCTCATAACACACAAATAGTAATTAGCAATCGCACACACACATACACACGCACACACACACAGACACAGACACACACACACACACACACACACACACACACACACACACACACACACACACACACACACACACACATCTTGAGCCCTCTGTATCAGCAATCCGACACAACACAAGAGTTTGAAATGTGTGTGTGTGTGTGTGTGTGTGTGTGTGTGTGTGTGTGTGTGTGTGTGTGTGTGTGAGTGTGTATGTGTGTTGAAACTAATTACTAATTGTGTGTTACGCAGAGAGAACTTAGCGCTCGTGTTGTCCCGTCTCCTAATCTTATAAGTATATGTATGCACCATGTCTTTACTCCTGTGAATATATGCGCGCGCGCACACACACACACACACACACACACACACACACACACACACACACACACACACACACACACCAGCCTAAGCCAGGTATGTGTGTGTGTGTGTGTGTGTGTGTGTGTGTGTGTGTGTGTGTGCAGTTATCTATTCGTCATTACCTGTTTGTACTGTATGGGGAGGGCGTTTTCCATCCATGTGTCCCTCGTCTCCTCTTATTCTCCCTAACTCGGTTCTTTTATCATTTCCTTCACTGCTGGTGGCATGTATTTCCCTTCTAACTAACTTGTTCCACGAGTCCCATAGCTTTGTTGCCAGAGGGACGCTTTCTCACGTCCCTCGTCATACCTCTTTGGTCTAACTTCGAGTTGCGCCCACTTGTTCTGAACATTCCTCTACTGTCAAAGAACTATTCCGAGTTACCTTTCTTTACCTCCTATGAATCTAGACATGGTTTATCACTCTTCCCCGTATTCTTTCTTCTTCCACTATGGGCAGGTCGAAGGCTTACCTCCTCGCTTCGTATCTCATTCCATTCAATTTCGGTACCCTTCTGGTTGCATACCTTTGCCTCCTCTCCTGCATTTGTATGTGGCTCTTCGAGTGAGGAGAGAAGACCGATGATTTACCTCTATGGCGTCCGTGTGAAGTGTGTATTTTCCTGGACATCCCACTGTCCCTCTACTTGGAGGCGAGTTTCCTCCTTACCAGGTTACAGTTTGCTTCCCTGGCGATCCTTCTCGTGTGTCTGATGACAAGTTCGGCGTGAGTTCGACTCCTAGGATCCTCGTACACCACGGCTCTTGCAGTTGATTTCCTTCTCATCCCCATGACTATACATTCCCTCGGAGTTAACTTCCATAAGCTCTTTGTCTGACCACTGCCGCGTCTGGTGTAGAATTGTGCATCATGTCGCTGTCATTGTTGGCTTCACGCGCCTTTCGTAATTGTAGCAACATTAGCGGACATCTTGAGGCACAAATGTGCTTTCTTTAGCAAGTGATAAGATCTGAAACGGTTACGACCCCAGGACTGATCCCTGTGGGACCTCACGTGCTACACCACGCCCAGCTTGAGAAGGCTCTCGTGCGTTCGCCGTTCCCGTCTAATTAGGTAGCTGACAGGCCGTTTGAGTAGCCCTGCCCTCACCCGAGGTTGGGTGTTGAGCTTCACCATCAGTCATTGTGGGAGACAGTATCAAAGGTCTCCTGGCCGTTCAAGAACATGCACTCTACCCACCTCTCTCTCTCTCTCTCTCTCTCTCTCTCTCTCTCTCTCTCTCTCTCTCTCTCTCTCTCTCTCTCTCTCTCTCTCTCTCAAGACGTTTGCTCACTCGGCCATAAGAATATCCAGAAGATTCGTCACACAAGGTCTCCTTCTGAGACCCTGTTTTCTCCCACGTAGGTAGCTTGGTCTGGTGAAGTATTCTTCTATCTGGCTCAGGGGAAAGATATCCTCCTAACATTTTCAGTGACTCTAGTTCGATTCTAGGGCGCATGAGTGGATTTGGGTAAATAACGCCGTTCTTCGTCCGTTCCTAGCGTCCCCTCGTTTGTGCGGGAAACAGGGAACACGTATGAAAAAAAAATAATATATACATCACTGCATATTAGTTGGTTAGATTTTCTCTCATAAAACAGGATTTCGTATCTACAATTAGAGCCATCATTTAAAACTATGACACATTCTTCGAAAGACCTTCCGGCGGTGTGATGAAATTACCAGAACTGCTATTGAAACTGACGCAGACGCAGATGTTTAGATGGAACAGAAACGAAATAATGCCACGGCAGTTACATCGTCAACGATGTAAATCCTTCACTGGACTTGTAGTGTGTTACACTTACAATGACGATATCTTATCAATAATCTCTTGTTTGCCGAAACTTTCCACTTACCTTGGTGGTGCCATTGTGAGTTGCCACTTTGGTCTGCTGGTTGAAGTATACGACAGACAAGTGAGACAAGGTGAAGCCACACACACACACACACACACACACACACACACACACACACACACATTCCTTCCCACTCTCTGACCGTTGTCCAACTCTCTTGCATTGTTTTTTTTTTAATCTATCCGGCTGTTTGTTGATTCTTTTGGTTGCCTCACTTCATTTTTATCTCTCTTGGTGGTTTGCGCGTGTGTGTGTGCCCATCTGGTTTACACCGCGGTGATAGCTTGTTATCCATTGGCTTGTTTGCTCGTGTGTACATTTGCATGTGTGTGTGTGTGTGTGTGTGTGTGTGTGTGTGTGTGTGTGTGTGAGTGTATACGAGTAATGTACAAGTGCTATATATCTGCGTGAACACAAGGGAACCATAGACTACGTGTTTGCGTGTCTGGGCATCTCTTTTCCTAGATGTGCATAGATTTAGAGGAGAAAGGATGAGGAACTACTCATAGGGTCACGGAAGTTGGCTGACGAGGTCAGTCATAGAAGATGAGAGATCCTCAAGTGATGAGGAAGGTAAGTAGAGATGAGGAGGAGGGTGTATGATGAGAGGGAAATGCTGCAGGAGGGTAGTGAGTCAGGAGAGAGGCGAGGTTGGAGGAGCGTGAGGTAGGAGAAAGATGAGAGAGGAGGGAAGGTAGACAAAGGGATTGTGCTGAGGCAGGAGACAAGTGAAGCAAGGAGGATAAGAAGCTGGAGAACGATGAGGCAAGAGGAAGGTGGGTGAAGCGAGAGGAAGATGGGCGAGTCAAGGAAAAGACGAGGAAGGATGAGGAGGAGGAGGAGGAGATTGTCTGAAGGACAGATGAAGCAGAATAGGAGGTAAGGCAGAAGGAAAGTGAGGAAGGCGAAAGATTAGAGAGAAAGGAGGGTAAGGAAGATAGAAAGTGAGGTACAATGGAGGCTAAATAAAGAGAAAGTGAAGCAGAAGAGAAGGTGAGAATGGAGAAAGAGAGATAAAGCAGAAAGAAAAGTGGGTAAAGAAGAGATATTTGGCAGAAGAGAGGGTAAGGAAGGTCAGAGAGGGCACAGAAGTGATGGAGAGAGAGAGAGAGAGAGAGAGAGAGAGAGAGAGAGAGAGAGAGAGAGAGAGAGAGAGAGAGAGAGAAGAGAGAGACGAGAAACGAGATTAATGAGACAGAAGAAAGAGGAGAGGCGGGCAAGAGATCTCCCTGTGTTAATGTCCCCACTGTATGCATGTCCCCCTTGTCTCGTCTGACGTGGCAAGTGAGACATAAGGTTAAGGGGTCTGGGATCATACCAGAACCCCCGCAGTGCTCTGGAGACAGGGAGGAGGTCATGCCTCTTGCATGGCACATTCACCGCTCCTCACCCACCCGCATACCGCGGTGTGGCTGCCTCCCTCCACCCTTAATCACCAGTTACAGACGCTCACTTACTAGGACGGACCAACAGCTCGAGTGTAGTATATATGCATATAGTGACTTCATTATGCTAGGTTATCCATACGAAGCACCAGCTGTCTATAATGAACTAGGTGGTCTGAGTCTATCGAAGTGGATTCCTTGACCGAGGAGCCGACCTCCCCACACAGAGAGATTTGAAGAATTGTTTAAGCTCCTTTTTTTTATTTTCCTTCCTTTGCCAGTTCGTGCTTTCCTTTCTGGAAGGTATTCACTCACACGCTTCTTGTGCACCGGAGTACAACACGTACTGCAGACCTGAAGACACTGACGATGTTAAGTGATACTACAGTCTTAGGGTTTACGAAATGTGTCTCCCTTGATGTCGCCGTAGTCCACGAAGTGTATATATACATATATATATATCACCCATTCCTCGAGGGCTGAGAGAGAGAGAGAGAGAGAGAGAGAGAGAGAGAGAGAGAGAGAGAGAGAGAGAGAGAGAGAGAGAGAGAGAGAGAGAGAGAGAGAGAGAGAGAGAGAGAGCAGCAGCAGCAAGTATATTTGTGTGGATCATGTTTGTGTGGGAGTATGGTCGCGTAGATAGGTTCATGGCTACGGGTTAGTGGTGCTTACGTGACTAGGTTCGAAATTATGGCCTTGGGTGGGTATATATATATATATATATATATATATATATATATATATATATATATATATATATATATATAATTTTCTTATGCGTTGGTCGGTACTGGGGAACCATATATGCAAATGCCTGTGTGCCAAATCGCACAAGTATACGTATGATAAAAATCGATTATGGTAATCAGTCTTCAGATGAATATAGCATATCGCACGTCTTTCAAAACAAATATTAACATAAGCTAAATTTTATTGGGATATAAACAAGCCACTGAAAGCCTCTGGAACTGACGATGTTTCTCGCTTGTGTTTATTCTAACAATGACATATTCGATCCTTTGGTTTTATGGTTTTAAATCATGTATAAGTTATATCCTGAAGACAGGCGCTGGCTACATGTCCCTCTGTCTTTTACTACGACCGTCCAGAAGTTGGGGGAGACTGACTGAAGAGGGTGACGAAGTGGGAAGCACCACGCACGTGTGGGAGGTGGTGGAGGGGATTTGAACTCCTGCAGGAAGAGTAGATAACTGGTATGGGGGCCCGAGGGATGTGAGGCACTGGAGTGGCTCTGGGCACGCGATGCTCACTGTAGGTGCAGGAGCCTCACCCCCAGTCGGTGAGGAGGTGTTTGTTCTCATGTTTATCTTCCTTAACTAGAGTCGCTGGATCGCGCGGTAGACTAAGCACATAAACAAATTAATTTAAACACCTCTTAGGAGGGGGGACACACACACACACACACACACACACACACACACACACACACACACACACACACACACACAAAGTCATCCAAGGACATATCACCGGCCGTGCACACTCCAGATTCGTAGAAAGATTAGGCACGCAATATATGTATATCATGAAGCAGTTATCCCCCAGCGTTAAAGGAGGCGGGTGTCGACCTGAGATTCATGACTAGGAATTACTGCGATAACGACCGTGGACAGACCTTGGCTGGGAGGGCGAAAGCACCAAATTCATCAGAGGAGTTCAGTGTGGGCATTTCCTGCAAGGTCAGATGCTCGAGTTCCACCACCGCCTCCCCGCCCGCCCGCCCGCCTCACAGCCTCAGAGTCAGAGGGAGACAACACGAAAATGAGGGAGTTCCACAATGAAAATGGAAGGAACAAGAGTCGTGACGAACTAAACGGGGAAGAGAGATATTATGAAAAAAAAAAAAAAAGAAAGGGGAAAGAAAGACAGATGAAACATACGGAAGATCAGTTTGAAGGGAGCGAAACACAACGATAAAAGAAGTGAAAAGGCAATATATATATATATATATATATATATATATATATATATATATATATATATATATATATATATATATATATATTATCCCTGGGGATAGGGGAGAAAGAATACTTCCCACGTATCCCCTGCGTGTCGTAGAAGGCGACTAAAAGAGGAGGGAGCGGGGGGGGGGGGGCCTAGAAATCCTCCCCTCTCGTTTTTTCTTAATTTTCCAAAAGAAGGAACAGAGAAGGGGGCCAGGTGAGGACATTCCCTCAGAGGCCCAGTCCTCTGTTCTTAACGCTACCTTGCTAACGCGGGAAATGGTGAATAGTTTGAAAGAAAGAAAAATATATATATGATATATATATATGTAAACTCCAGGGGTTCCAAGGGCAACCGTATATGAGTCTAGTTGCGTGTGGTGCTCACACTGCCTTCACGCGGCGCCGGCCATTAGAACTTAAGATAAGGTTCCTCTCCTCACATACCTCCTCCCTTCCCGCCAGTTAGAGCATCGTAGCAGCCTTATCTGTGCTTGTTGTCAGCGTCATGTAGGAAGGTCAAGTGACCACCAGCAGAGTGCCCAGACAAAGCATAATTTCAGGGTAATGTGTACCTAAAATGTCACAATATTCTAACGTAAACACTTGTCATGTGGTCTCAAAATTTAGACGTGATGTTGGGGCTGAATGATTTACACAAAAACAGAGATGATTCGTCGTTTATTTTGCTTAGATAATATTTTCAAAAGGAAAACTTTTTTTTTCTCTTCTCTCTCTGTCTCTTCTTATTAGAGTAAACAATTTTGGAGATGGGTGAATCTACGTTTCTAAAAATTTCTCTCCTGCGAGACAGTGGTAGAGATATATTGAGTTCTTTCTTCCATATAGTATTTCAACATCAGCTCTGTGTACATTCTACAGGCTATCGATACATACGCAGTGTAGAGCTGTAATGGTGATTCACGAATACAAAATCCGCTTTGATCTGGGGATGGTGTGCGAAAACGTGTAATCCATAGTCGGGAATAGCTTGAGAATCATCAGTGAAGTCGGGACAACTGACTCAAGTCGATATTTCAGATCTCGTAACTCAAAGAAAGTGCAGCTCGAGGCCCAGTGAGACATTTGACCCTGTAGCTATGGTTGCATCTCTTCTTCAACAATGACCTCATGATGTATATGGCACCTCAGATTATGACAAAGCATCAATCCCCATGAAATTGAGTGTTTGCGTAGTCTTAAGGTCATAGGGGGATGATAGGGGTGAAGGAGGAAGAAAGGAGGTGTGTTAGGGGGTTAGAGCGAAAGCTTGATGGAAAAGGTAGGGATAAGGGTGGATGATGAGGAGGGTAGGATGATAGGTAACAAAGGCATTTAGGTGTGGAGTGAGGAAGAGGGAGAGAAAAGCTTGATGATAAAGGGAGGCTTTAAGGGTGGATGATGGGGAGAGGTGCGATTAACGCTCAACAAGGGAATGGAGTGGAGAGAAGGCGAGAGAAAAGGATTGATGGGAAAGGGAGGCATAAGGGTGAATGATGGGGAAGGGTGGGGATTAGGCTTGACAAGGGCATTTAGGTGGAGTGAAGGACAGACCTGCAGGAGGTGAGGGAGGGAGGCCACGAGAGATGTCGTCCTCTTCTCAACAACCAACCCTGAGCCCAAAGGGATGAAAGACGAACTTGATCCTTAAAGACACTGTTTTATTACTGACTTTTTATCTGTGGCTCTTTTCTTTCCTGTACGTTTATGTCTTTACTTCTTGACCCCTCCAGATAACATATGTTTATGCTTACGTCTTGTCTTTATGACCATCTCATTTCTTTTTTTTCTTCTAAGTTGCTCTGTAAATGTATACGTATAGTATGATCGGTTATGTAAATGTTAACTTGACTTATACAGAGTTTTTCTTTTAAATGAATATTTTTTTTTGGGGGGGACACAATATTGCGTACTAAATATAGAAACATCAGAATCGTTCATTTATGAGAAATGATTTGATATTCATACTTCCTTTGTACGTGTATGAGGCCATGTATGTTCTAAAGTCCTGCGGATATCTCTGTAAAATTTAGCGGGCACGAGCTATCTGCGGATTTATGTGCCTTTGTTTGGGGAAAGTTACTACGTTGCTGATGCCGAGAACGAAAAGTTTAACTCTCATGTGCCCATGAACCCAAGGCTCAAAATAGCTCTTGAAGACCTTTCAGAAACTGTGAAAGAGGAAACTATTGGAAGCTATTTTTGAACTTTTTTTTTTAACTTTCATGAAAGCCATTTTTGAAGCCCCCCTTTTTTTTTTTTAACTTTCATATTTTGGAATATGTCTGAAACGTCCAAATCTTGACATCGTGATAAATGTATTATAGATTCTTTAAAAATCTCACCTCGGATGCAAATGCATAGTATCAAAAGTGTGGGGAACTCTAAGGAATGTAATTAGTAATTTACTCCTGTGTACAATGGTATTGTCTGAGGTTTATATTAATACATTATAAACTGAGTTATGTAGTCAAATAATTCAACAGTAATACACTTGTCATATAATTCGAGTGGTCCATAATCGAATAATTCCTGTCAGATTATTTTGAAGAATCCATAGTCAAATAACTCAAAACTGATAATCAAGTGATTAGAGTGGACCATACTCGCATAATTCAAGAGAAGCATTTCAAGAAAAAAAAGGGAAAAAGAATTTGCCTCATCGAAGGTTCGATTTTTCATTATGTCGGTGGCAGCTGTACATACTGTCCAGCACCTTGAACGTCGTTGCAGGCACGACTGCCAACACTGCATCTTTGGCAGGAGAGCCTCTTCAAAGACCGCTTCATATCTCAGACCCCCAACACTCATCACACTCGAAGTGTTTTGACATCTGATGCCGTTCTTCCCTCGTGGCAGTAACAACAACTACTACCACTACAACTTCCACATACCAGCCCGGCACTTAAGGCATATTATGACGGGTAGAGAGTTGTTGGTAGACCTCCAGCTGACGCTCAGGAAGAAGAGGAACATCACAGAAAGACGTTAGCTGCTGACGTCACAGCAACACTAACCCAAGGTATCGACTTGTAGCGCTGAGCCCCTTGCATAGCTGAGTGACCAGGTCACAGAAACGTCTTTGTGACTAATTTGATTAATGATAGGCCATCAGCGTCGCAATAATCTTACTTGAGTTTCTTACACACTTGCGTGATATATATATATATTCTTTCTTTTTCTTTTACACTATTCGCCATTTCCCGGGTTAGCGAGGTAGCGTTAAGAACAGAGGACTGGGCCTTTTTTGGAACATCCTCACCTAGCCCCCTCTGTTCCTTCTTTTGGAAAAAAAAAAAAAAAAAACGAGAGGGGAGGATTTCCAGCCACCCGCTCCCTTCCCTTTTAGTCGCCTTCTACGACACGCAGGGAATACGTGGGAAGTATTCTTTCTCCCCTATCCCCAGGGATATATATATATATATATATATATATATATATATATATATATATATATATATATATATATATATATATATATATATATATGTATGTATATATGTATATGTATGTACATATGTATATGTATGTATATATGTATATATATATGTATGTATGTATGTATGTATGTATGTATGTATATATATATATATATATATATATATATATTATATATATATATATATATATATTTTTTATATTTTTTTTTTTTTTCTATTATACTTTGTCGCTGTCTCCCTTTCTCCGCTGATTGTCCACACGGCGCATTCATTGTGACTTCAAAGAAATAACGTACGAGAGGATGAGCTACGTCTTATATAAGAAGAGGCATAAATAGCTTACATTTTACGTAATTTATGCTGAATTGCGGTGTCCTTTACTGTCCTTTTAAACTTAGAAAACTTTACCATAAGATATCATGAATATCGGACAGAGAACATTATCCCATCAAAAGCTGTAACTTTTTGCGTTATAATTTTGTGTATTTTGTGGGAATATCAAAGAACGCTAACTGAAAAGCATGTGGAATGTGCTGTAAAAGGACGTATATTTCTTTTCCTTGTGTTTCGTAACGCAAGGTAGATTGTGCGAACGCTGCGTCTGTTACGTTATTCAGCGTAAGCAACACTCGATCTTGCCATATTTTATGTAACGAGGAACACTTCGCCCTGGCCACTACTAAGCGTGCAACATCAGGGATAAGGATTTGCTGACTACGTCCTCAATAAAGACCACGTCGCGAGAACTGAGAAAAGTGTAACTTAAACATGAGATAAAAACCAGTGATCGTGTGTGTGTGTGTGTGTGTGTGTGTGTACCTCCATCTTGCGTCTGAGAGGTAGGGAAGGAAGGGTGTTCGTGTCTCTCTCTCTCTCCTTACACCCTGCGCAGCCCGCCACTCCTCCACGAGGCTTCCTTGGTTACCGCCGAGATCTTCAGCGACTGTTGCCAGAGTACCATAATCGCCTCACTTGGGTGGCTCTGGATGGGGGGGGACACTCTGCATAAAGCTGTCCACGTTACTTACTTACGTATATATTAAGTGGTTTTCTACGCACTTCGGCAGCGTGACCACCACCCCCCCGGCGTCTATTCCTCTCGCTGAGGTTATTTTTGTGTGTGTATCTGATACATCATTTCCCCAAGTGCATAATGATGATGGGTATTGCGTGTCTGCATCCCAGTTAATGTGGGATGAGCGCTTGTAGCCTGTTCCAGTATTTTAGGTGCGTAATCGGTGTGTGAGTGATCTTTGTATATATATATATATATATATATATATATATATATATATATATATATATATATATATATATATATACTTCTACATCAGTAAGATCCTCGAGTATCGAATTTAACGTAGAAAACATTGAATCTGTTTTGGACGTGAGAGATTGAGTTCGCCTCCCCAGTTCTCAGTATCCAGCCGGTCATACTTTCATCATCGGCGTAACAGTTGCTCGCGGCGCGTTTGTCGCAAGTGGAGAATTTTGGACTTGGTCGTGCTTTCTTTGATACACCGCCTGCATATGTTATGTATGTGGTCAGGCCGGGAGTGGTTCTCGCATTCAATTCATGACATCATTTCTCCCGTGATGATGATGGTGTGACGTTTCTCTCTCTCTCTCTCTCTCTCTCTCTCTCTCTCTCTCTCTCTCTCTCTCTCTCTCTCTCTCTCTCTCTCTCTCTCTCTCCCAGGCGCGACATCGTTGCCAGTGACCCGCTGGAAGGTCTGGACGTTGTGTAAACTCCGGAGACAACGTCTTGATAGAAGACGCCTTTGGGGAAATTCTCCAGAACAAGTAATTTTCACTTGGAGGACGATGCGCAGCACCTGTTGCTCGTCCTTCGGTCGATATCTGATACAAAAATGAGGGACAGCAGAGAGGGACCCAGTACCTGTCTAATACCACCTTATATAACTCAACAATACTTCTCGAATAACTTTGTAACGCCATCTTGTATAACTCTCCACTACTTGTCAAATGATTTCATTATACTACCATGTTACAACTCGTCGGATAACTCTAGAATACCGTATTGTATAACTCTCCCGTACTTGTCTGATAATTATCATAATACCCTCTTGTATAACTCTCTAGTACTTCTTTGATAACTCTATAGTACCACTTTGTATAAGTCTTTAGTACTTGTCAAATAATTCTACATTACCTCCTTTTATAACTCTCCAGTACATGTCAAATATAACGAATACAGTGTTGTATAGCTCTCCAGTACCTCTGATACCACTTTAGGTACACCTCCAACAGCTGTGTAATACCATCCTAAACAGCTCCTCACTAACGGTCATGTGTCACAACATCACCCTTTATATCTCCTCCCTCGGTACATGTCTAATACCACCCTACGCAATTCTCCAATACTCCACGATCAAGTTTGTCACTCGCTCCTCACAACACAGTGCAAAATGCTTGAGGAAACACGCGTCTTAATCCATTTCTAGATTTTATATTTTCCTGATTGACACTGTTTCTTCCGAGATGTGCTTGGGAAGAGATACTCACGGACCTATGATAGATATGACACTAACATAAGGGTCCGAAAATGGACATGATGTGTGGGTAAGCGAGAGATGTATGAGTGATGGACGTATGTGTATATGACAGTCTCCTGGCTAATGGATGTCCGTGATATGTGTGTGACGTGATAGAATACTGGTTAATGGATTTTCCGTGATATGTGCATGACTGATGTGTGTGTGTGTGTGTGTGTGTGTGTGTGTGTGTGTGTGTGTGTGTGTGTGTGTGTGTGCTGGCAGGCGTAATCATCGATGACGTGTGGAATACGAACGTGTAGGTGATGCCTGTATGGGAAGTGCATCATGTGTCATGGAGATGTGAGAGAGACTAGAACTTTCAGGTGTCAGACATGAGGGGGTGTGTAACGGTGACGGATGATTTACATGAGGGAGGTGCGGAAGTGTGAGTGACGGAAGCGCGCATTAAGATACTCGTGGGTGAGGTGACGACGCGGTAGTGAGGGACTTGCGTGCAGGTGAGGGACGTGCGGAGGACGTAGATGGAAGACGCATGGGTGACGGACACGTAGGTAGGTGTCGGACGTACGTGAGTAACGAGTGTGAAGAAGTGACGTCTGAAGGTTGAGGTGGAGGCAGATCCACTTATGCCGTCGACACGGACAAAGGGGATTTATAGCCAAATAAAACGACAAAATTATGCAAAAGGCGAGCTTGTTGCCTAGAGGACGTGACAGCGGTGGGAAGGCTAGGCAGCCTAGAGTTGTCGTGAAGTGCGTCTGTAGGGTTTGTGTAACAAATAAGTCGCGGAGGTGTACACAGACTGCGGTAGTGGCTTGAGAATGTGACGTTGGTGGAAATGCAGACACTCCGCACCAGGCCAGGCGGCTCTGCTGGCGATGTTATGCTCTATGCGTATGTAAATATATTTTTTTGTGGCACTGTTCCCTATATACAATATAAAAATGGCTCCGGTGGTGACACTGTGCCCTATACATAAAGCTCGTGATGGTCATAATAAGGCAGGTAGGGAGAAAGTGAAGCATGAGGGAGGTAGATGAGGTGTGAGGAAGATGATACACGAGGAACGTAAGGCAGGAAGACAGGAAGCGACGGAGAATGGAGGAAGGTGAGGCAAAAAAAAAAGGGAGATGACGCAGTAAGTGAGGGAAGAAGGGAGGTGAGGTAAAAGTAAGGGAGGGAGAAGGAAGTGAAAGAGGAGGGAGGGATGGAGGGAGGGAGGCAGTTGGAACACAAGACAGGAGGGTGGAAGATGAGGCGGAAGGGAGGTGAGGTAGAAGAAAAGGGAGATGAGGGACAAGGGAGGGAGGCACGGTGGGGGATGAATTAGGAGGAAGTAAGACGTAGCCGGTGAGGAATGCACCGACAAGTGGTGAGGAGGTCGGTCTCCCCCACGCAAGATGCCCTTAAGGACCTCCCTCCTCCCCCATGGCGTTCTAACCTTCTTGACGCTGTTTGGACAAGAAGTTCCACTGTGAACACGTCTCCTATCCCCCACCAACACCCCACCCCTGGCATGCATCGCGTCGTCTTGATGCTGTCTTCGCCTCGCGCCGCGTCGCGTTGCCCCCCCCTCAGGACGCTACATAGTATCATTTACCTCAGTCTGGGACTCGTCAGACTGTGTTTAGCCGTGATGACAATAGTTCACACTTTAACGAAACACTTCCTCTGTGGATGTCGTGTGGGACAATTAATGACTCACAAGTCGAGGACAGTCTGGGCATCCAGTTGCTCGTAAGGAAATTTGATCCTTGCTCGTTGGAGAAGGATACTAGGAAGCTAGACAGTGCATAAATACATAAAGGCAGTGTGCTGATATTCATTGCCGTGTTTTGGATACAGTTATGGGCCAGGACACACGAGAATAGTAAACAGAATAAGATTGGACTTGTGTTTATAGAAAAATTATACATCAACAGAGAAAAACACAGGATTAAAGTTATAAATGATAATGAATAAACTGCCTTTGCAAAGTAGTGACATCAGAGATCGTAATACACTATGAAAAAGTTGGATAGGAAGAGACGGGAGAATTTGCAATCTAAAGGTTATATACAATTGATAAATTTCATATCACATTCTACGCTGCCCACGTGTTCATCACATGCCTCGGAATCATTCTTATAACATTTACCTAAAAGTCGGGGCTCGGACCGAGAACTGCCATATCCTTGTAAAGTAAAATATTTTTTTGCTTGAGGCTGAGCCCAGTACGTTGGTCGAGGGGTTGCGGTCGGCCGCCGTCAGGGAGAGGAGGCGAAGACGAAGGCTATATGAGACGTGCCTCCCCCAGACCGACCATCTAGCTAGCTGTAACCAAAACCTGGCTTGGCTATGAATACGAATTGCTTCAATACCCTCAACGACAGGTCCCGTGGCGGCGGAGCAACTGCTCGTCTGAGGAGGCCGTCTGGCGCGGCGGGGGTGAGTGTTATTGGTTGAAGTGAGAGTCAAGGTTGCCCAGGTTTGCCCCAAGCGCGCCCGCCTCCTCTAGAGAACAGCAACAATCGCCCTGCGTTAGAATGCCCCGTAGACGCTTCCGGGTAACAGTTGATCATATCACGCACGGTTGTTTTCCCACTCTCCCCCTCGGTCGACATAGCAACTCCCTAAACCTCCCCCTCTCCCCCTTGAGGTTTATGAGACGCAGGTCACCTTTGACAACACAACAGGGAGCTGCCATAAGATTATTTTGCTTTCCAAAGAACACCTCAGTCAGCGTCTACGAGCCAGTGTGGTTGTGTCCATTTCCACTTGGTAGTTTTGGCTTCAAGGCGACTTTTGAGGAAGTGTTGTTCAGCCTCGAGGATACATAACCACTAGCGACATTTTTCAAGGCTCACAGTTGATGATGCGTCGTAAGATTACGTTATCTTTAGTGTCCAATGATATGACGTCAATCATTGCTTCTGTAATCAGAGTATGGATTGCGGAACTGAATGATAGACTACGAAGTTGGCGAATGGACATTGAGAGTATATTACAAACGTTGAAACATTACTTTGTAAAGTAAATCTATAAGTATTTAGAATACGTTTTAGACGTGCGAATCAAAATATGCATAAGCACTCCTGAATCAAGGACGTTGAAAGTGTAATATGGGCATCAAATGCGTCTGATGAAACGGCAGAGGAACAAGACGCTCAAAATATGCTGTCTGTTGATCAGTTACTCTTTTTTTAAAGTTAGATCACTTGATCTCGCTGACATCAACAACTAGTCTTACCTTCTTATCTGTACCATATCTATCAGAATTGAACGCCATATTTTTAACGAAATACTCCATGACTACTTATCATTTCATATTCCGATCACCTGAATTCAGTTTTTTTTTATATATTGAGGAAATCATTGCTGTCTTGCCATCAAGGTACTGTTATATAGCACTTGTACGATACAAACAAACGAAAGACAAGACTTATTATATAATGGACAATCAAAGGTCACAGTCGGCCATCCATATGGTAAGTGCTACCTACTTAGGCGACCATCAACCATCCATGGCAGTAGTACAGTAGCAACTACATATATATATATATATATATATATATATATATATATATATATATATATATATATAGGCCACCAGCAGCGGCTGCTACTTATGACCACACGCTCATGGTACGAGGGTGGGCGTGTGCACCGGTGGCGGCGTGGGCGTCTCTGTTTTTGCCTGATGACTTCATCCCGGGCATGACTCTGCTGTCCCAGCTGCCTCACGGAGAGAATGAGAGAGAGAGAGAGAGAGAGAGAGAGAGAGAGAGAGAGAGAGAGAGAGAGAGAGAGAGAGAGAGAGAGAGAGAGAGAGAGAGAGAGAGAGAGAGAGAGAGAATCATGAGAGCAGATTTTAAAGAGAGGTAGAGATGGGGAGGAAGTAAACAAAGTTAAGGGGAAAGAAGAAGAGAGATGAGAGAGAGAGAAAAAAATAAGATGAGCAATGAGGGGCACAGAATTAGGGAGCGATTAGATAAAGACGTGAAGCGTAGAAAGCAAGGTCAAGGAGGTGGAAACAGTGATGAAAGAGTGGAGAAACGGGATTGGGAAAGAAAGAAATCGATATGTAGAGAACTGGGAGGTCATGATAGTGACCAATTAACGAACCATAGAAGAGCTTAAGATCATTGTGTGCTGGATATTTGCCCCTACGCTTTGCGTAAGCGTGTGATTAACGTACATCTTAATAGTCAAGGTGGCAGACATATACGAATGTATAAACACAACGTTTTATACATTATGCACTGAACTAAACGTTAAATGATGAATAGTTACGGTAATACAGTTGTTAAAATGTCACATAACTAAGCTTATGAAAATATGCGCTGTATACGTGCTTAGCTATGCACTTGTTAATGGATTGTTCATGAAGTTCACAATGGTAGGTATAGGACCGTTCTTATATCTGTCTGTACGAGATCTGACTGGTACAAGATGATTGTGGTGACGAACAGCGGTACTTGGTGAAGGGACTTCGGTGTGTGTGTGTGTGTGTGTGTGTGTGTGTGTGTGTGTGTGTGTGTGTGTGTGTGTGTGTGTGTTGTACATTCATAGGTAGAAACAAGGTTAAGGATCGGAGAAAAACGAGTGTAAAACTCTCTCCTCATAACACACAAATGGTAATCACAAATAGGACTCACACTTAACAGAGGAGACAAGTGAAGAGGCCAGACAGTACGAAGTAATGTAACCTGCTCAACCTTAGTGTATCTATTAAAACCAGAGTCACCAAGAGCAGGCAGTTGTATATATGGGTATCAGCCTTATCTGGTCTACGTGACTGGGGCATCAAATGTAGTCGGAGTATATATATATATATATATATATATATATATATATATATATATATATATATATATATATATATATATATATATATATATATAGGTTTCTGAGGCTTCAAGGCTGCACTACTGCCAGTAGCAGGAAGTTGATGAAGTCTTTTGGAGTGGGTTCAATGACGAGACTGTACTCCCAGTGACAGCCTCCCCAAAGGTGACTTTTCAACTCGCGGTGTTGCAGTCACGCAGGCGGAGTCCGGCAACACGTCTCTCTCTCTCTCTCTCTCTCTCTCTCTCTCTCTCTCTCTCTCTCTCTATATATATATATATATATATATATATATATATATATATATATATATATATATATATATATATATCTCCACACATTAGGACAAAAAAATCTCTGTATATCTCCACCCAACGTCTAGCACAAAGCCATTCATGGCTGCCTCAGCCACTGACGCCTCGTTATGTCTTGCTACAGATGGCGTTGCCTCATTTCATTAGTTTTCTTTATGTGCTTCTGCAAGTTGCATCGCTGAGGGTTTACCTTTCGGGACCCTCCCCAAGAAAAAAAAAGAGATTTTGCATAAAATCATGATATATCCACCCTTGACCCGTCATACATCTCTTGCCAGCCTCTCCTTACGATTATGTAAAGCATTTCTCACAACTGGGTCTCCTCGGAAGTTCAAGGCGCCGTATAGAAGTCAGATCTCTCTCTCTCTCTCTCTCTCTCTCTCTCTCTCTCTCTCTCTCTCTCTCTCTCTCTCTCTCTCTCTCTGTCCCTCCCGAGCTGCTTCCAGTCATGCCGTCTGACAGCGGTGTTGAGCCCCGGGAGAGCCGTCTGATGCTTGGTGTGTGTGTATGTGTGTGTGTGTGTGTGTGTGAGAGAGAGAGAGAGAGAGAGAGAGAGAGAGAGAGAGAGAGAGAGAGAGAGAGAGAGAGAGAGAGAGAGAGTGTTTACTGTCGTACATTCGGTCTTCGCAACGCCACCATCTTCAAGCCAACCTTCTTCCACAGCGTACACACCAGACATTCGACCAAGTGACCACATCTGTTACCAAGTAACCTTCCCTTCTTTGTGTTCGCCCCGGGCAAGCTATTGTTGTCAGTAGACACCTCCTTACAGGCGTGTCAACACCCAGACTCGCCCAACACACTCCTACGGCTTCCCACTTGATTGAGTTAGTTTATAACGAGTTCTCGTGTCTGCAACAGTTCCCGTGGCAGCACCTCCTTTTACTCCACGCTGCCCTGTGTGATCCCCTCCTCCTTGATCCCTATAACGTTGCCGGAGACGCGATAATCCCTCGCCAAACATCGTATTTTCCGATGAACAAGTCGGGCACTTGCTCCCACGGCGTGATCGGTGTGGACACAACCTGCATTCATTATTTCGAGATCGCATGATTACCGCACCGCTCCCCAGGCTGCAATATCATACTTGTCATTCGACGGCGCGTTGGAGGATTTTATTTTCGCTTATGTCGCGATGTATACCAGGATAGAGCGAGAGGTAAGAGGTGTTAGAAAGTGGGTTTTGGCGTGGCGTTTTGCAGCATGTGTGGGAGTGTGCGAGGCTCCTCCTGACACCTCGGACGTCTTGGCGAATCAGGTCATGTCTCTTGTCATTAACGGCGCCTCCATCAGACGTGTGGCAACAACTTGTGTAGATTGAAGTATTTATGATTTAAGTCCCCTTCTTTGAAGGATGTATATATGTTTATATACATTTTTTCACTCGTAGTTAAGTCTGCACGGTAGAGCTTTCTAATGCCGTACCATGGCTACAGAGAGAAAAAAAGTCAGTGATAATTACTTCAAAAAAATTCTTTTTTAAGTTCTGACGAAAATACTGGTTGTTTAGTGAAAGGTAGACGAACACTGGCAGTGACTGGCATCGTAGTCGTCCCCGAGGTGAACCAAAGGGGCCGAAAACCATAAGAAATAATATTTATCACTTGTCGAACCAGCAGGAGAATGTCAACAAGTGCTTGGACCTGGCGCACAGCATGCATGTCGAGAGGCCAACAAAACGTCCGACGAGACAGGTCTGGGAAGGATACCCCCGGTGCTGAGACCCTGACACAGGAGCGCCAGTTGGGTCATGGCGCCACACCTTCGACGCCTCCAGCTGCCACGTCAGATACAGAGGACGCCGGGAATGGCTCCCGTGCATTAAAGAAAACTGTCATCGTATAACGCACCGCCGAAGATGCTCATATTCTACGGAACTCATCTGCAGGAAAGAATGACACAGTGTCATTCAGCCTCCAGTACCTCTAACGTGGATACCTGGAGGTTCCTCCGAACGGCTTCACTGCTGCAGCTGCCTCTCTGGAGAACACATGCTGCAGCTCCCTCTCTGGAGAACACATGCTGCAGCTGCCATTTACGTCGAGAGAAAACGTAGCACTTTTATGATAAGTAGTTCTAGAAGAGACGTGTAAAGATTCAGAGTATAGCCAAGAGTGCTCTTTATTACATCATACATTCTATATATCTCATGATTTCCCGATGGTTTCGTAACTTATTATTACTGTAAAGAATAGTGTAAGTAAGATTCCCTGTTGGGAGTTAATCACATTCTTCATATCCAGTATCTAAAGTCAATATTTGATATCAAACACGAGTCGAATATTCCTCTTGAGTGTGTAATCATATCCAGAGTTCCTCTTTAAACCTTTTTTTTTTCTAGAAGGAGCGGGTGAGCATCCTGATCATATAGGTACATCAGACAGAGACATCAGGGGGATGAGGGACTTGCAGGGCCAGTATAACAACGGGTTTGACGACACGTTTGGTGAGGGACAATCACGCTAATTCATACCACAGTCTGACTCTCGTAGCAGTTAATAAGATTTCCATTCAAGAATCAACATAACCGACAAACCTTTTTTTTCTCTCTCTTTTCTATCTGCCACCACCACCACCACCACCAAGCAGTTTTCCATCATATTTTCCAATTCTTTATTCACTTTTGATCGCAAGGAGTATGAAAAACATGACGTTAATTGATGCCATAAAACGGCCGTGCTAAGATAAATTAAAAAGATACTTGAGGAAGGTGCATCTGACAGCTGAAGAAGAACCGCTTTCGTCTAGGTAATGTTTTGGCAATGGTCGAGGCGAGGTTTCGAATATTTCTTTAATTCTTTTACGTTTTAAAGATTTACTGTAAAACGTTCGTATTCACAAACATGCGTATATATCTATATATATATATTGGAAAGCATCACAATTTTGCGCGTGATCAAGATATTCCTATGAGTCCACGGGGACTCATAGGAATATATATATATATATATATATATATATATATATATATATATATATATATATATATATATATATATATATATATGTATATATATGTATATATATATATATATATATATATATATATATATATATATATATATATATATATATATGTATATATATGTATATATATGTATATATATATATATATATATATATATATATATATATATATATATATATATATATATATATATATATATATATATAGATGGTTGTTTAGACGGATAGATTGTGTCAGGACTGACATGAGTGAACTGAACAAGTTGCAGTAAAGTGGTTCGGGCACATGAAAAGGAAAAAATGATACATGACTGGCAGAGAGTATATATGTGTCAGATGTATTTCATGAAGCAGGGTAAGGGGGGAGACCGAAAAAGCGATGGAAAGATGGAATGAACGAGGCTTGTGGCTATCGGGGACTGAACATTCAGGAAGGTGAGAGGCGTGCGTTGGCCAGAATGAACTGAATTGATGTGGTATATTAGGTGACGTTCCGTCAATGGGCCGAACTAGGGTAGATGAAGCGGTGAGGTTAGACCATGGAGTGGTCTAAGGGGCTTGGCTGTGGATGGCGGGCACTAGTGATGATGCATCACACATAAGTGCAAGGATTGCTTCGCTGACCATGATTCACGCACGGCAGTAGGCCCTCACCTAACCCAGGTGTGCATCGTCCCCTCAGGGCTGGTCGATAAGTGGGTACATGGTGTACGTTAGGGTGTGTTTCTATACGCACAATGCAGTAAAGACTTGGCATACATAACCAAGGTTAAGTGACGGGACAACACAGGTGTAGAACTCTTTCCCCGTAACACACACACACACACACACACACACACACACACACACACACACACACACACACACACACATACAGATGTTCCAAAATGAATTTCGTTGGGGATAAGACAAAGAAATACAACCTTTTCCATATGTCATCATTTCTGTTTCTGTTAACCTCTTCTACAACCATCCTTCCCAAGATAGGTATAAGCTCCAGCATACTTTGTATTTCTCAGACACCATATATTCTTTTCGTTAATTTGTCTCCTCAGACAACGCGTCTCCGACCGAACGCAGAATGCCATAAATACAGTCTTTCTCTTAAATCACTTGTTCTTAAAGTCTAAGTTGTCTCTCACATAATTCTTTAAACTTTTTCTAATTTTGTATAGTCCAGTCTACGAGTTGTCCCTTACTCCGTCCCTCATCTTCCCTTAACTTCTGTACATGATCACTTCCAGCAATGTTGTACCTTCCATATCAACCAGTGTGCTGTCGGGAGTCTTCTGTAATACTTCTTTACCCTCTGTATATCCTTGGCATCTCATGCCTTATGACACAGGGGACAGAAAATAGAGACACCACAGTCTGGTATGTCGAGATGGTTTCTGCTGGGAAGGATACTATATTCTATGCTGTATGGGTACATATAGTGGATTAGTTCAGGCATGGTTAAAAGTGTAAGGAAGAACTTTAATATACTTTGCAATTATTTAATGTATAGTGGATTTGTTTGGCAGATGAATGATCTGTTTAATTGTATACAGTGAACCTGCATGGTTAAAAGTGTAAGGAAGAACTTTAATATACATTACAAGTATTTAATGTATAGTGGATTTGTTTACCAGATGAATGATCTGTTTAATTGTATACAGTGAACCTGCTCTGTTGCAAACTGCCCAGCAGGAAAACGTGAGCACTCGTACGAAAGAATCTAAGAACCAACAGAATTGCAAATGTTACGTGGTTCCTGCTGTTGGTATATGATTGTCAGACGTCTGTAGCCTAACCTCAAGGTGGTTCCTGAACCCGACATGGTTCCCAGCCTCGGATGGTTCAAAACCCCGAGATGGTTCCCAATCCCCGAGATGGTTCTCAATCCCCAAGATGGTTCCCAATCCCCAAGATGGTTCCCAATCCCCAAGATGGTTCCCAATCCCCAAGATGGTTCTCAATCCCCAAGATGGTTCTCAATCCCCAAGATGGTTCCCAATCCCCAAGATGGTTCCCAATCCCCAAGATGGTTCTCAATCCCCAAGATGGTTCTCAATCCCCAAGATGGTTCTCAATCCCCAAGATGGTTCTCAATCCCCAAGATGGTTCTCAATCCCCGAGATGGTTCCTACTGAGACGACAACCTCCACCTGTCTATATGTATCGTATTCTATGTTGAGAATAATCTCTACCCAGACTGTGAGTAACACAGACATTCATACATTGATGATGATTTCGAAAAGAAATCAACCTGATACATTACAAACCGTATTGATTCTGACCACAAGATTTCCGACTGAGAGAATAGAACTCCACAGAACCCAGACGATAAGTCGGTGCGTCATTTGCAACGGTGGACAGTCATCATCCTTCAAGTAATTAGGAGAAGAAGAAAAAAAAATGAGATACGAAGGCGAAATTCTCTTGGTGATTGTCAACATACCGTCCGTCGCACGGCGGAGGTCACCACGAGAGAAAGTTTTCATGGCGAGGCGCGGCATTGGAAACAGAGCAGAGGAGAGAGAGAGAGAGAGAGAGAGAGAGAGAGAGAGAGAGAGAGAGAGAGAGAGAGAGAGAGAGAGAGAGGGGATAAAAAAAGAAGGTTGGCTGAGAGTATGGCAGTGGGGTGAACATACGTCACCTTAAGCCGGGTGAGAGAGAGAGAGAGAGAGAGAGAGAGAGAGAGAGAGAGAGAGAGAGAGAGAGAGAGAGAGAGAGAGAGAGAGAGAGAATCGGTGTCGGCGAAGACTTAGCCTCGATCATATATGGGAGACGTGCACATTCCACAGCTGGTGTGGCCCAACTGGAGGGGTGGTTGTGGGGGGGGGGAGGAAGGGGAGCAAAAATAAATATGAAGGCCTTCCAGGTGACAGACCAGTGGGAGCCAAGACGATAACAGCGGTGAGGCTCGCTCACTCACAGCGGGGCAGGAACAATGTGGAGTAATGACATCACTCGACGGGTTGACAGCATAGAGATGCTGTCACTGGTCGGGTTGTGACTTTATATGGAGGGCAAGTGGGAGACACGTGCCTGTGTGTGTGTGTGTCTGAGAGAGAGAGAGAGAGAGAGAGAGAGAGAGAGAGAGAGAGAGAGAGAGAGAGAGAGAGAGAGAGAGAGAGAGAGAGAGAGAGACTCTCTCTCTCGAGTCATGACTCGATGAAAATTTTCAGGGCAGTCTCGACACTCGGATGTCGAGTGCCTGTTCTCGGCTCGTCAAACTAGTGCAGCGTACATTGATCACCAATGAGTAGCTCTGTCGCTGCGTAGAATACAATATCTTACCTCCCGCGGCAACACACCTAGATATCTGCATAATTGCCGACTGAGTATTTGATTAATCTAATCATCGATTTCTGCTGTAACAAGTGGAATGGTTTTCTTTTCTTTTTTTAAGATGAAGATTAGAAAAGTAAAAAGAGATCTTAGGTTGAGATGCCACATATTCCTTTTGTCTTCTCATTGATTCTTTTTTTTTTATGATTTTATGATTTGGTTCCAAATATCATTATTCACTTTCCGTCTGGTCTCCTGCCGCAGGAGTGACGGGATTGGAATACGGAGACGTAAACGCGGCAGTGCTGCAGTAGTGATGGAGGAGTCATGACGGTGTGGTGGAGGAACGAAAGCGAGTGATGGAGAAGTGAGGAGGGAAGGGGGTAGCTAGCATCTGGTTGATGTACACTACAATACATCCATTGTACTCTGTTCCCAACCAGGCCTGGTCGGTGGCTGTGTGTGTGTGTGTGTGTGTGTGTGTGTGTGTGTGTGTGTGATAGGTTTGGAATGGGGACTTTACATATGTATATATGTACATATGTAGGCATGTGTAATTTAACAAGCGAGAGTGAGGAAAAGTTGTTGCAGATGACAAGAAGAGGTTTTTTGGGAGAAGGGGATGGATTAGTAGGACGAGGTACAGATAGCATGATAGAGCTGATAGATAAAGTTAGCTGATTAGATGGGAGGAGGTGAGATAAGAGATAACAGTGGATAGTTAGATGACGTTGGAGGATGTGTAGCTGGGAGAGGACGATAGACGGTAAGTGGAGCGAGATATGGGAGGAGGGGTTCTAGCAGGTGGGAGACTGTTGATTGGTGGGGAAAGGGTAGCACTAGGAGGAGTAACAGATGGGAGAGATTGGTGGACGGGAAGCTTTTATCATAAGCGGGAGTAGGGTGATAGCCATGGCAGGAGATAAGTGGCTTTAAAAATCTTATCTCGACGGGCGAAGTTGATGATGAGGAGTCGTAGGTGTGAGGGGGATAGTTGGGAGGGAGGGAGGAGGAGGTGTGAGGTGATAGGATGGTAGGTCAGAGGAATGATAAATGGGAGGAGATGTGAGGTGGGAGGGAGGGGAGGGGGGCGATTGTAAGGGGAGGGACGAGGGCATGGAAAATCAAGAAGGTATAAGATGGAAGGAGGTGAGAGTGAGGGAGGGAAGGAGGATGCATGTCATATGAGGAAGGAGAAGACAGGTGGAAAAGATAATAGGTTTAGAAAATGGCATCAGGTGATAAGTGCAATGTGGGCCATAGTACGATGGAGCCATAGTTTAACAATAAACCTGGTAAAACGAAGTGATTAGGGGGTAAGTTTGACATTTGGGACGAGACGGTAGGAGCTCGGGGGGGTAATAGGTTACGGGGGTAGTATTAGATAGCAAGCTTGATATGTATTTTAGGTAAGTGTAAGGATTTGACCGAGAGAAATATATATGTATGAAAAATATACAATAGCGATACGCATGTTGGAATAGGAAGACATCCTGACTTAAGACAATTGAAGGTTATCATGTATCATACGGACGCAGTATCATGTGTTCTAATTACTCTCAAGCGTTCCTCTTTTCTTTCGCAGCACAGTCATACCCCTTGGAGGGAGGGCGAACTCGTACCTTATCTACTGCGTAGGTCACCGTAGCCCACGCTTTTCAAAGCTTGAATATCTGTGAGGAATTGCACATAAACATTTTCTGTCACTTCCTGCTGGTCCACACACAAGGTTTCAACAATGTCTTGTGTTGGCTCAGAATTCTCTCTCTCTCTCTCTCTCTCTCTCTCTCTCTCTCTCTCTCTCTCTCTCTCTCTCTCTCTCTCTCTCTCTCTCTCTCTCTCTGTCAGGTTACAGTGGCGGCCTGCGAGAGGTCGCGCACCTATGAGCAAAACACGTCCATCTGTGGAGGTCATCACCCCCAGGCGGGGGCTGTGAGTGTGTGCTTGATGATGACGTCAGAATACTACACGTGCCAGGCAACAACAGGACTGTTTGTACCTTAGGGAGAGTGTGTGTATATATATATAATATATATATATATATATATATATATATATATATATATATATATATATATATATATATATATATATATATATATATATGTATGTATATATACAAGTTTTTCCTGAGCAAAGCTTGTGAAGATAGGTCAGGCTCATCATAAATCTCTCCCTGATATATATATATATATATATATATATATATATATATATATATATATATATATATATATATATATATATATATATATATATATATATATATATATATATATCACTTCACTGTTAAGTCAAACAACACATTATTTCGAATCGGATTTGGATAAACCAACCCGAAGAAAGATATCCAAAAAGAATTCCACCAGCGTCAAAGAATGGGGGGGCTGTCTGTATAGGAGAGATCGGGTCGTAGATCAGTTTCACGGCTGTCCACTTTCATCCAATAAGACATCAGAGTATTACCTCGTCTTTCACCCATCATATATATATATTTTTTTTTCTCCCTCTTGTTGTCGTCATTGGGAGCAGCTGTCTACTTTTGTGACCTTGGCTGCAGTGACTCACCGGGTTCAGGTAGGTCCCCTCGAATGGTGGTGGTGGTGGCAGCGCCGCTGAGCTCTTGCTAAACGTCGCCTTCCGTATATGGGAAACAATTTTTCTCTCAAGGAGATTCTTACGTACAGACGAATGGGAGGGAAATATATATAGATGGCTGGAACACAGCTTGGGGGGAGGAGAAGGAAGGAAGGAAGGAAGGGAGGGATGGTGATGGAAGAATGAGAAGGACAACATGTGCTTATCTTTTTTTTTTTTTCATCTGTAAGGTATTAGAAAGTAGCTGCACAATAAGGATACTGCATACAAATTCGTGTATTACCATCTCTCTCTCTCTCTCTCTCTCTCTCTCTCTCTCTCTCTCTCTCTCTCTCTCTCTCTCTCTCTCTCTCTCTCCATCCCTTCTCTCTATCTCTCTCCTCTCCCACTCTGTGTATGAAACTTGCGTTAACCTACTTTCTGTGACGAGTAGGACAGATCGCTTCCCACCTGTAAAAGAAAGATGAAAAGCTTTTATGAATATACGTAGTATATGAGATGACGAAATTATAATTCAGATAAAAAAGTACATGTATGTATATAACAATATAACACCGGACATACAGTGTAAGGAGAAAGGAAAGGTTAATGTTAAAAGCGAGGATATATCTAAATATCTCAATGTTAAATGCTTGTATGTGTTTATTGTTGAAGATGCACACCTTACCCCACCAGCGTTACCTGTATGGGTGCCAGCGCAACCATGGAAAGTATCAAACCCACCGGTAGGGCGACTAATCTCAAGACACATATAGGAACTGGAACCATATAGGGCACGCTCGGCTCTGACAGTATCGCGACCTATAGGTTCTCAAAGGCGTGTGTTGAAACCCTTGAGCATATGGCACGATTACTCCTACTATTGTTTAGGTGAAAAGAAGATCACTAAAGGAGGATTCGCAACCGAGAGAGTGGGAGTCGCCAAGCGTTTGGTGATTATTTGTAGGATTTACTCACAAGAGAGTGGGACGCGGGAAACGTTTTTGGTGCTTATGTTTAGGAAAGACTAGAAGGACATTTATCGAAAGTGTCCGACTGTCGGCCATCACTCCCAGCAAGGTTAATAAACTGTAAGTTGATAGAAAGGTTATTTTAAGAAACAAAAAGAATAGAAAAAACAACATCAGGCGAGGACAAATTGAGGCGCGTTTATTTGTTCATGGATCAGATATTATCTAAATGGATAACACAAGACACATACCAGAGGTGATCATTTTTTCTCTGGGAAAAGTAAGTTGCAGTGGAATTCTGCAGGATGCGGTTCTAGGACCCACTGTTTTCCCTGATAATGATAATATGAAATGGCCTTCCGCAAGGGGTGGAGTCTTGCCTCAATATGTTACGGGATGATGGCGAGTATGTGAGACAAGCAAAATGCACGCGTGATGAAGGCAGCCAAGCACTGGCATCCTCTTACCAGTGCCTCAGTGCTGTCCCTTCCCCAGTATACTGTGCTACCGGTCCTCCAGTACCACCACACTTCAGCACTACCAGTCTCCCAGTACACTCTGCCACCAGTCATCCAGGTCCGCCACTCTCCCAGTACACTCTACCCCCAGTCTTCCAGCACCATCAATCCCCCAGTACACTCCTACATCTCTCCTACATCTCAACCAATGATATCATGCGATGTAGACGAGCAACAGCAGCAGTAGATACGTAGGTGAAAAAAGTAATTTAGCAATTTGCGAAATAAATTTTCAACGTTTTAGAGCAAAAAACGAAAAAGTTATGCTAAACTATGATAATTATTTATCTTTTTTGAAGTTTAAAAACTAAAGGCTGAATTATCCCCTTTTAGCTATAAATCGAAAACTAATATCGCCATTTTTTCTTATATATCTATCTAATGATAGACAGATCAGTTCTTATAATAAACAGAGATTTCATCAATGATTCATTTTCTGTGACACATGGATATGATGACTAAAAGTTATGAATAAATCGTCAAAGTTCAAAGGAAAAAAAATTTTGACTCCCATGATAAACAATATATGTAGATATATATATATATATATATATATATATATATATATATATATATATATATATATATATATATATATATATATATATGTATACAGTAGAATCAGTGTTGCATATTAATACATATTCAACAAGTTATGACTATATTTTCGAAAACTCAGTAACACTAGCGCGTTCAAAACTGCCATTTATCTCGCAAAATTCTAGCTATCGATCGGAAGATATGACCACGGTAAAGTCCTCACTTATCAATTATCCCTTTATTGGCACACGGTCTGAAAATGATAATAACTGCATCATCGTTAATATCAACTTCTCGCCTTTTTGATGACCGGCTCCTCCTCCTCCTCCTCCTCCTCCTGGTTATCATAAAGTATTATCGACTCCGGTCCGGACCCCAAGACTAGCGACAGCCACGACACCCTGGGATAACAGCAGGAGGAGGGAGGAGCAGCAGCAGCAGGAGCCTGCTGGCTACTACCTACAGTGGCACGGGGGAGTTTGTTGCGTCTCGTTTGGTGTGTCGCTGGTATTCAGTCAAAGGCGCCGAAAAGGTCACTCATGGGTCGCAATCGGTCGTAAGACTTGGCAATAGGTTTACCGGCGGGGGAGAACGATGTGTGGGGAGGGAGGGAGGGATTAAGGGGTTACGGGGCAAGGGGGGTTAAACCGTAACCCCTTGTGTTCTTCCCATTATTTTTTCTTATATGGCAACATCATCATCATCTCCACTATCCCCGACCTCACCAGTCGTGTCTTTTCTCTTTTTTTTTTTTTTTTTTTGCCTTCCAGCCCTTAACAAAATTCTACTAATATATCTTCCAGCCCTTAGCAATAAAGCTATTGAGATCTTCCAGCGCTTGCTAATGATGCTACTGACTTATCTTCGAACCCTTGCCACCATTGCTAATGACTTAGTAAACCATTTGTTCTGTTTCTTCTATTTCCCCGTCATCATGCCTGTGGCAGACCCTGTCGCATACCCGGGCGTGAACGTCTGTTGTACTCACTGATGTGTGGCGGAACTCCCTCGGGTGTGCATGGCTACAACACCAACACCACCTCCTCCTCCTCTGTTGGTCCATCAGCATCTGGATGACTCCCACCGCCGCCTCCAACAACCATCCCCTGCGCCACCATTACCACCATCATTTCTACCTACCACCGTCAACACCATCACCACCACCATCACAACCAGCACTACCAGTACCACTACCACTATTTACCCCCACCGTCGGCCCACGTCACGACACCATCCGTCACCAGAAGTACTGTGCGCCCTGGCAGGATCATCTCCAGTGTGTGTGTGTGTGTGTCTGTCTTGCTCCTCCTTCACGAGGCGATGAATGACGCGGGAGTTAACTTAGCTGGGACTGTTGCCTTGTGCACTCCCCTCCTTACTCTGTGTTAGAGAGAGAGAGAGAGAGAGAGAGAGAGAGAGAGAGAGAGAGAGAGAGAGAGAGAGAGAGAGAGAGAGAGAGAGTACTTCTTTACGTGTACTTATGAGTGTTAATGGCGAGATTATGCCCAAAGCAGGTTCTAGCGAGTAGCGCTCACCGCAGGACAATCTACAGGTGCATAGAAAGAGTCATGAGACTTAGGTGTTATTCGGGATCATTCGTGAGATGGAGAGATGGCTTGTTAGCGGACTGAAAGCCAACAGCTCGCGTGTGAGCTCGGCAGAGGGAAAAGACAGCTACTTGGGCCTAGGGAGTACGATTTGACAGCCACTGACGTGCTGGCTTGCTGCGCAGCCATCACTAACCCTCCCGATACGTAGGCGGGTAGCACTGGTAATGCACCTCCCTCCAGTTTCTGTTCAAGAGTCCTGGTGTTACACAAGTCCAAAACTGCGCTACTTCCAGCAGTAGGGAAACGTGGAATCCTTTCGAGTGATAAGTTCTTTGACGAGACTTTCCTCTCAAATGATACAGCCTTACTAGAGGTGACTTCTCACTCAGGGTGTAACCTCTCGCTGACTGAGCCCGGTAAGACACACACACACACACACACACACACACACACACACACACACATACACACACGCACACACGCAACAGTGTCACATTACAGAACAGCTCCACTTAAAATCAATCGCTGTTTCAGAACTCTGACCCCTGGAGACACACGGACCCAGAAGATCCTCTGAATGGGGTCATAAAACGCCCAGACTGAGGGGGACAATCACCTTTTACTACAGGGAAGAAAGTAGTTCGACACTGTGGCCCACGGAGCAGTTTGACTGCGGCAAACAAAGCACGTTGATTGTGGGCACCGAAGCCGTCCTCACTGCAGCCAACAAACAGCGCGCCTCTCCACACCCGACTGCTCACAAACTACTATCCCCTTTGACATCTGGCCTTGTTAACAGCCGCTTACGTTGCTAATCCGAAGCTCCTCATTGTTTAGAGGTGGGTTACCGCCGCAGCCGGCCCAGGTACGAGGGTGGGTTACCCCCCTAACCAGACATGTACAGAGGTGGGTTACCGCCGCAGCCGGACAGGTACGAGGGTGGGTTACTTACCCCCCTGAACCAGACATGTACAGAGGTGGGTTACCGCCGCAGCCGGACAGGTACGAGGGTGGGTTACCCCCCCTAACCAGACTTGTACAGAGGTGGGTTACCGCCGCAGCCGGACAGGTACGAGGGTGGGTTACCCCCCCTAACCAGACTTGTACAGAGGTGGGTTAACGCCTCTGGCAGTCAGGTACGGGGCTTGTTGGGAAGGTGGGTGGGGGGGGGGGGATGGACGGTTGAGTGGGCTTTGGGTGGAAGGGGGAAAACTTGGTGTGTGGGGAGGAAGGGGAATGACTTGGCCATGGAGGGTTTAAGTGGTGGTGGGGAGGGACTGAGTGTCCAACCCCAGCCTCAAGAGTTACTGACCTCTACCGTTCTGGATATAATCCTCCACTGAATTTCTAGTAGGTAATCTCTTAGCTTCAAAACGCCTACACGAACCAATCATTTGCATTTCTTCATGGTGATTGGGTTTAGAAGACCGAACATAAGACAGTCGTTAATTGGGAGTCATATACACTTATCATTTGATTTCCAGCACTTTATCGTACATTTAAACGCTACAAAACACGGAACAGGAGAAAAAAAGAAAAAAAAGAATCCGTATTCTCTCTGGTCTTGTAGATCAGATGGGTACGCTAATTCTTAAGCAATCCTTCTCCATTATTCAGATAACTATCACCTGCAATGTAATATAAACACTGCTCTTTACGATGACCATTAACGGTTATCCTTTACAAATTGTCAGCTCCATAACTGAACTTTAGAAATGCTTGAAGATACTTGTATATTTTTTTCTTTGTCTTTTTTTTTCAATCTTGAATATGATTTGTTTACAATGCGCATCTGTAACAAGAGGGGTAGATAGGTTGTATACGGAGAGAGAGAGAGAGAGAGAGAGAGAGAGAGAGAGAGAGAGAGAGAGAGAGAGAGAGAGAGAGAGCAGTCACGCCACCAGCAGCCACAGCCTTCCTTCAGCACCCTGGCTGGCCACAGGGAGCATAACGAACTGGAGGTTCGAACCTTAGCGACCAGTCCTCTCTACCTTAGGGAAGGCTGACGAATAATTCTCCAGCTCTGGCTCCAATTTGCGAAGAGTACCGGCTAATGAGAAATTATGCGCTATAATCCCAGTTCATGGGGAGTTCATGGTCCCAGCAAATGAGAAGTTCTGCTCGCTGCCATCAGCTAAGGTAATGAGTTGTGCGAAGTGATCCCCCTCCTCCCCAGCAAATGGAAATCTCCGCGCACAGTAAGCAGCTTCGTAGGAAGTTTGGCGCACAAATGGGTATCGATGAAAATCTTTTAGCGTTGGTCCTAGCTAATGAGAAGCTCTCAGCTCCGAACCCAGCGAGAGAGAAATTATGGTCTGGTCTCAGGTAATCAGATGTGTGATACGTCTCCAGCTGGGAATACGTTCTTTGGTCCTCTCCCTGACCGCGGTTTGTGAGACCTTCAAGAGCTCCGTCCTTAAGAGAGAATTCATCTCGAGCGATGTTGTATAACTAACATACTTTTTTTTTCAGTCTTGCGTTTCAAGTTAATACGCCGTTCCTTTGCCATTCCGGCCGGTTGTAGGTAATGACGATTTTTTTTTCTTTTTTCTCTTTTCTTTTTTTTTTGTCCTCCCGTCTGAACGAGGAATGGTTTTTGCGCCGGCGCACCAGGAGTAGCCAGCCAGCCAGCCAGCCAGCTTGTCCTCCGCTCTGACCCCGGCCAGCAAAAGGAGAGTCTGTCACCTGCGCAAGAGTGTCAGGGACTCACCCGTGTGTGTGTTTAGTTTGGCCGATGGAGTCCGTAAACAGCACGCGCCGGGAGGTAAGGAGGACGGGAGGAGGAGAGGGAGAGAGAGATACCCAAACCAAACACACTAGAAGTTACAGAAACGGAAATAATTCTGTCTTAGCACACTTGTTGCCGTCTCTCAGGGAGCGATTGGCGAGTGGGAGGGGAGACTAACCCTCCACCAATTCATCCTTCATCAGGGAGAAGGGAGAATATATCTAGTATTTTTTTTTCTTCCTACTCGTCCATTGCATTAACGAGTTTGGTAAATAGACATTCCAAATCTGTTGCAGCGGTTCGTGTTCTTGCACAGTTGAACTGGGGGAGAGGGTATCTGGACGTCTGCTTGTGTAAGACAACTAATCACAGCTATTTTCAAGTCATTGGGTTTAGTCAGTGGGCTGTTTAGATTAAGTGGTCGTGTTTAAATGAGGGGAAACCTCAGCAGTTAAAGGGAAATCAGGGGGGTCGAGGCTACGAGACTAAAGGGCGAAGAAAGAGAAAGTGTTGAAGAAACAGCGGAGACAAATTAGTTGAGGAAAAGTAGGCCCAGGAGGTGAGAGGGAAGAGCTGGGGGTCGAGGATGAGGGCTGTGAGAGCAGGTGGCCTCCTCCGTTCCCTGTGAGAGGACAGGACTCCCAAGAGGCGGGGAGGTCCCCATGGCTGCCACCATGCCAGTCGTCACGCCCGTGTCATATCCAGGTCAGACAGCCACCTGGACGGGTCCTCTGCCTGGTCAGTGACGGCCAGAGGTGTGTCTGCCCTACTTTCTGACCTTGTCTAATGCTGCTGGCATTAGCGTCACTGTCCACACCACCACCATAGCTAATAGTGCTACCACTACTACTGCTACTACTGCTACTACTGCTACTACTGTTGCTGTTGCTACTGCTGCATCTGCTTATATTGTACATACTACTTTTACGTAAATACTACTACCACTACTGCTACTATTCTTGCTGTTTTTACTGATAACACTTTTCTGATATTTTTTTTTTTTGCTGTCAACAGCGACAGAATTATTTCTGTTACCACCACTGCTGCCATTGCTGCCGTGGCGTTCATTGCTTCTGCTCCTCTGTTGAGCGGCCACTGTCACTGAAGCTAGCTGCCTCTACCCTTACCATGATGGTAAGAGCAAAAGCAACGGACAGTAATGGTAGTTACACTACTACTACTGCTACTACTAACTACTTTTCTACTGCTACTACTGCTGCTGATACTACTACTACCATCATTAATACTACTACTTTGCTACTACTTAGACTATTATAAAATCCCTGAGAAGCTAATGCAACACTATAACGCATAGGTTTACCCCTGTAGTCAAATATGAAAGGAGAAGTGAACAAAATGAGAATGGACAGATAAGTGGATAAATATAATAACATATGATATTGACGATAATTATACTGGTATTAATAAGGAAATCGAAAGATTACACGTATCAGTGGTATACTTCATCTGCGTAAAATTAGAATATGGGGCAAATCTGTGCTTTTTTTCCTCCCCTCCTCCTCACACTGGCTTAAAATAGCCATAAAAGCCACTCAGATGGGAACGAATGGTGTCAAGGCTCCACATTCATACGGCACAGATTCCAAGAAAAGGTTATTGCCGGTTCAAAATAACAGTGACATATAAGGAACAATATATGACTCAGCAAACAAACAGCATCCTAACCTTCAGCTGCTAAAAACCGCATTACTTGCATATCTTTTTTTTTCTACTTTGCTTACAAAAATACGAGCTAATCCGGCGCAGCATAAACTTGCTTTGCACTCGAGGAAATTCATTAGAATAACAGAATCTTCATGTCCTTTGTTGCTCGGGAGGGGGAAAAAAATTAAAAGAGTTCATTGGCACATTTTTTCAAAGTGGACTGACGCAAACAAGTTTGTTTTAATCAAAGTGTTTACAATTTGAGCGTTTAGATAAAATATCCGTCTGATATTTTGATTACGATTGCCTTCAAAACCTTTTTCCTCAGTCGTTAGATAATGCCATCTCTCCAAACGACACACACAACAGAAATGAAACAAAAAAGGTCGGTCGTGGAAGATGGGAGTCCTTTCCTACACTCTGTGATCTGAATTTCATAATACCTTGTGTAGAGACGACCCTCCTAAAAAGGGATAACACTCTGCGTATACATTGCAGACTCGCAGTTCCTCATTTAGCGAAGTGTTAGCCAGAGATGCGTTGCAAATTCACACAGCTTTGGAAACATTGAAGACGCAGAATAGGAGAGAAAATACAACGCCTCACACCACAGGAGCAACAGCAGTGGTCTCCGTTAACATCAGCCTCACAAACAGGAGCAACAAAGCCCAGCAGCTACAGGCAGGACTTAAAGAAGCACCGTCAGTAGCAGATGCGACAGTAACCATGGCAGATGGCACGTAGGCTGCAGCAGCACCAGCACGAGCAGAAGAAAGACTCGCAGTCTCTTTTATCATCGGCATGATCATGAGGAGTGAGGACGGGCCACATACATACTCCACACTGCCACCGAACCGAAAACTGAGGCACACACTCGCCACACTCACCGATACGGCGAAGTAGGCCACGCCCTCACCGCTGCCACCAAAATGGAAAGTGGGCCACATACACTCAACCACTGCCACCAAAACGAAGAAAGTGGGCCAACATACTCATCATTACCCCAACACGAAAAGTGGGGTACACACACACACACACACACACACACACACCCTCACTACCATTCCTCCGACGCGACCATCAGTGACACAGACACAATCACTGGGACGCACTCACACTTACCAGAAACAAGACGAACTGGACACACACTCACCACTGGCGCATCCACAAACTTCCCTCAACCCGACCGGTGAAACACACGTACATACTGTACCACTGTCATCAAAACTTCCACTGGGACATGGCCACATTTTACCACTGCCAAGACCAGTGGGATGCACACGCACCAATGCCATCAACATGATCATCAGGACACACACACACACACACACACACACACACACACACACACACACACACACACACACACACACACACACACACACACCACTGCCTTTAAAATGACCAGTTCCCCTCCCACTTGGCTTTTATGGAACAACAGCATATAACCTGACGAGCTGAGAAGGATCGTGTTCGTCGAGCCAATGACGACACAAGCCAAGCGGGTGTGGAGGGACGCGCTGGGCCTCACCGACGACAGACGAGGACGACAACAGCAGCAGGAGGGAGATTGGCCAAGTGATTACGGTGGCTTGGTGCGTAAAGTAGTGAAGGAAGAAGCGGCCATAAACATAAATGGTAAACTGGATCTTCAAGCAGAGTCAGAGATGGTCAGAATAATGATGGAAGGCTTGAGAGAATGGCTTTGAGAGGAGAGCCGAGTGGAGGTAAAATGACTGACATGGTAAAAAAAAAAGGATTTCTGGGAGAGTGAGAGCTAGAAGGAAGGTGAAAGGGGGTCCATAAAAAGAGTTATAGGTAACACGAAGGTTAGAAGGGAAGGGAAATGTGGTGAAGAGAATCGGACATAATAGAAATGAGTCGAAGAGAGTTTTCGAAGTCATCACCCCAAAGTTTATTATAAACATGCGAAAAGAAAAATTTCGGTAAATAAGTAGAAAAATAAAGAATTGAAAAGGGATTATCAATGAGGCACAGGGGATGGTAAAGCCGTAAGCATTAGATCAGAGAAATTTGACAAGGCAGAGATATGGCAAAAAGGAAATGGAGTATGGAAGGCAAATAGAAAATATGCAGGGGTTTAATGAGGAAGCAGAAGTGGCCACAATGTGGTGATATCGCTCTCCAGATGGCACTGGGGTCTTGCCGAGGTGTGGTGGTGGAGGATGCATGTAGACGATGTTCATATTACGGTGTTGAACGGAAGTCCAGTGTGCCTGGGTGTTTTCATGTTGACATGTGTGAGTGCGGCGAGCCGGAAGTGTGAGTTAAGGTAGGGTGTGTATCTCGAGAGGGGTGGCTGTGGCTGAGTTGAGGACGGGCGAACCAGGTCATTTAATACAGCGAGGAGGGAGTTACGTGTGTACGTACAGTAGAGGGCAAACCTGAACCTACAAAGGAGGGATGGTGGTAGGATCAGCGTCTACCTTAGGACGTCGCCAAACATCGTTCTGTGCGATGAATTTTCCACGATCAGTTATTATCTTCCGTGAGAGATGGGATTCGCAAGATGAGTCGGATTCATCTGGGATGAGGCAGTTCATCACATTATACACAACACACACACACACACACACACACACACACACACACACACACACACACACACACACACACAGAGGATAATGAAACTTCTCCGTCCAGTTGGCGACTCATGACCTAACTGGGTCCTGATGTCCCATGACAAACACAGATCGGGCTCCTATTGTTAAGGCAGGACGACGGTGTTTGTTGGGTCTCTTCACTGTGTGCTTGTACATCTGTTTATATACAGTGTGTTTCGTGTTTATTTGTGCGTCCGCATATTTGTGTGTGTGTGTGTGTGTGTGTGTGTGTGTGTGTGTGTGTGTGTGTGTGTGTGTGTGTGTGTGTGTATGCAATTACTATTTGTGATTTATGTTTGGGAGTTACGGGGAGAGTTTTACAATCGCGTTGCCTCGTTTCTTTAACCTTGTACATGTATCATGGTGTTACTCCTGTGTGTGTGTGTGTGTGTGTGTGTGTGTGTGTGTGTGCGCGCGTTAATTAAGGAACCAACTCAGCTGCTCTTCTCTGGACTTTCTCAAATCAGTCTTTGTTCTCCCTTAGGTGCGGTGAGCAAACTTAAGAGGCATAATCCAAGTTAGGTCTTTAATATATGCGACGATTTCCAGCAGTTCAGCTTTGTCTCATTTACAGTACCTCCTCGTATGGAGGTCCGGCGACAGACCAAGTCAATATCGACTCGTAGGTCTCTTTCACAAACTGATTACTGTGGTATATTTCAGGCTAGATAATGATAGCACCGAGGTCTTCAGTACTTTGCCTTTCCTCGAATTGAATCCCACGAGCCATTTATCAGACCTAACTTTGCAGTTTGTCTTTGTCATGTAATCATCGGCACTCTTTATTTCTCTCATTACCATGGCATCATCTGCCAACATCAGATGGGTCATTTACATGACATCACGAATAGCAGTGGGCCCAAGATCGCGCCCTGGGTACCCCACGAGTGACTCCAGCCCACTCCGAGAATGCTCCTCCAACTTGCTTCCTTTCCTCCCCTCCACGAAGGTGATCTCCTACCCAGTGTAGGTGTCTGCCCCTTATTGTTTGTCTGCAGATGTAGCTTCTGAATCAATGTACGATGGGGTACAATGCCCAAAGCCTTCTGACAGATGAGCTTCCATTCTTTTTATACATCTGTTCATATTTAGGAAAATTGACAGTTTGCGATCGTGCAGATACGAAATGGCTCCATTCATCTTTGGAATAATTACTCTCCTCTGCAGCTGCCAAATGCTATGTCATTGCCCTTTAGAATCGGTTGTTTCATACTTTGATTGTTCTAATACATGAGGGGGATGAAATCATAGACACGTAAGTACCACAGGAACCATTGATGGGCGAATATGACTTTGGTAGATATTGCCAACGCACTTACGTGCTTCCTGGACCAAACAGATCTATTCACTCCCAGGTACAAGACATTTTAGTGGTAAACAATAAATCCATGTAACCCGATATTGTTTGCGCCATTTGTGTGTAGAAAAATACGCTCAGTTCAAATCACACACACACACACACACACACACACACACACACACACACACACACATATCCCAGCCCTCTTCCTCCAGCACGCGCTTTACTGCAAGTAAAATGTCACTGTCGACAGGCTCACTCGAGGCCAGACATGCAATATAAAGTCCAACCTCAGCCGATGCCCCGACACCACCCTGAATTCGCTCCATCAACAGGTGCCAGATTCTCGACCATCGAGTCTCGTCGGGGGCTCGCGTCTCTCTCTCTCTCTCTCTCTCTCTCTCTCTCTCTCTCTCTCTCTCTCTCTCTCTCTCTCTCTCTCTCTCTCTCTCTCTCTCTCTCTCTCTCTCTCTCCCTCACTTGGGTGCCCTTGTTTCGAATGCATGGCAATGAGGCTTCATTGGCCCATAACCACAAAAGGCAGGTAGCCAATGAGGCGCCAAGTATCGAAACATCCCCGTAGTATTAGCTTCTAGTGAGACTGATGGATCGGGGTCAGCCCAGAAGTGAGATGAAGCTGTTCTTATTTACAGTGTATTGAGACTCGTCACCCGCTAAGTTGCTGGGCCTTGTAGAGCTCTTGAAGACAACCACTGGAATCAGGCAAGATATATATATATATATATATATATATATATATATATATATATATATATATATATATATATATATATATATATATACACACGATCGTGTGGGTGTTTACAGACGCGCGAAGGCTTCAATTACCTTACTCGAAGTCTGTCTTTCCGTGACGAACCTTGGCTCATTCACGCACACACACTTTACATCCTCACGAACTGAAACAAGCAGACAGACAGACGGAGAAAACACACACACACACACACACACACACACACACACACACACACACATTTATAGGTAGAATGCCTTCCTTCCTTATTGAAGCATATATTGGTCACGTCACGTATCTTTACATCTGTGTTTTCTCTTCTTTTCATCCTGTTGTCACCCTAATTCATTTTCTTAACTATCTCTTTCGTTTACTTTTACGTTTGCCTATTTGTTTATCATCAGTGTCCACAATCATTACACTTCCAGACATCAGACAGTTCTACTTTCCCATTTTTGACCTATTCTCGCTCTTGACCTTTACATACATAACCCCCAGATGGTACGGTGACTACCTCCAAACTGATACCTCCCTTGGCTCGCATTTCCTGATGACCTCCACGTGAAATCGCTCAGGAGATTACAGCTGAAGATCATTTGAAACTGAAAAGAAGTATTCATAAAAAAAAAGATGGTAGTGACTCACTCACTCACTCACACACGCAAGCACACACACACACACACACACACACACACACACACACGGAGGAAATTTCCAGTTCCTTTATTCTTCTCATAAACTTTCACCTTAAGTTAATGAAGCCCACCTGTTTCTGCGTCATCATGAACACAGGTGGTATGCACAGCTGATATTACCTGACGTCAGTATCTTAAAGGAAATAAAAGGTGATGATTTTCTCCACAGGTGTGTGTGTGTGTGTGTGTGTGTGTGTGTGTGTGTGTGTGTGTGTGTGTGTGTGTGTGTGTGTGTGTGAAGAGAGGGTCGCATGGTAGCCTAATATAACGCTGCCTGGTAGCTTAAGTAAGGTATTGATGTGGTGTGGTAGCCATAAGCTGGCGATGGTGTACAGTAGCCTGAGATAATGATCCTTGATAGCCTAAATAATTGATGTTGTATGGTAGCCCAAAGCCAATGACGGTGCATAGAAGCATGAGTTAATGATGCCTGACAGCCTAAGCTACTGATAAACGTTTTAGCTTATGCTAGTGATTCTTTATGGAAGTCCAGTGATGCTGTGTGATAGCTTAAGCTGATGATGTTGTATGGTAGCCTAGGATAGTGATGCTCTTAAGTAGCTTAAGCTTTTGATGTTGTATGGTAGCCTAGGACAGTGATGCTCTTAAGGAGCTTAAGCTATTGATGTTGTATGGTAGCTTATGCTGATGATGTTATATGGTGGCCTAAGCTAATGATTAAGCTAAAGACGTAGTGTATCTTAAGCTAGTGATGCAGTGTGTTAGCCTATGCTGTATAGTAACCTAAGCTAATGATGTTGTATTGCCTCAGCTGACGATATTGTATAGTTTAAGCTAATGATGCAGTATGTAGCGTAAGCCAACGATACAGTTATGCTACAATGAAGGCTAAGCTTAAGGATTTTGTACGGTAACATATGCTAATGGTGTCCTTGTGCTTCGCTGTGGCCTAATCTATGATGTTATGTGGCAGCATCAGCTACTGATGCTGTAGAGTAGCCTATTCCAAATGCGCGGAATAGGAGCAACCGACACCTAATAGGGAAAAAGACAGAGGAATACGAAGAAACGACAGACCCAGGATTATGTACACTTTGCATATCTTTACACACAGTACAAAAATGATGTAGAGAAACTGGGGAAGACTTGTTAATTCAAACTTTAAGACCTCAAAGTCTTAAGTGATCAGAGGAATCTTTACGGCTGCATGATTTTATTCACAGAAATCATAAAGATTAATATCAACGAAATTTAGACTCAGCATGATGAGCTGACCGTTTCATAAGGTCATTAGATATCTACATTAAGTGAGCTTCCCAGTCTGGACCAGCTTAAGTTGATCAGTTCTTGATATTAATCTTCACGTTTTTCTACCTCGTATGGACCTTCCCATGACTTCTAAATGAATTGCCTTTTGACCATCGTTGGCCATCCTTTAACTTCTAGCCATCTCCATTTGACCTCTTCGTGACCTTCCTTTACGTCACCTCTTCATGTTCCCCATAATCCCTGTAGGGTCTCTCTCTTCACCGACAATGACCTCATTCGTAACCTATCTTGAAACTGTCACTGACCTCCTTGTGAAAGTAGTGCGACCTCTCGTTCTCCTCCTTGTTGTCCTCTCCCTTGTGCTCTTTGTGTGTGTGTGTGTGTGTGTACCTCCCGTGACCTCCGAGACACCCTTTATTTTTGACCTCAAAATGAACTTTTTAGCGAGATCCGTTCTCCGTTCTAACAAGCCAACCATTCGTTAGAGATTACGAAAACATTCTTATTAGACCAGACATCCAAGGCCTCCTGCTGTGCTCCATCTTATAATTTCTTAGCAACCATCTCTTGACTTACGGTCGGCCTCTCCCCCCTGACCTTTCTGTGGCTAAGATATTACCTCATCTGGACATTTTCTCTAGATTCCTTAGTGAGCTCCTTTTGAAATGTCCATCTAATTACCTCGACTTCCATGACCTCCTACAACTTTTTGTAATATATTATTTCTTGACCGACCTCCCCGATGACTCAGCCTGACCACAAGGGAACTTTCCTGTGTCCTCTTCCTCCTTCAGCTCACTCCTGATTTGTCTTCTTTTTTTTCTCCCATGACATCTCATGTCTTTCGCAAAACTCTCTCTCTCTCTCTCTCTCTCTCTCTCTCTCTCTCTCTCTCTCTCTCTCTCTCTCTCTCTCTCTCTCTCTCTCTCTCTCTCTCTCTCTCTCTCTCTCTCACCGTCACCTCATCTAACCTCGGTTTGAGCTACAAACCTCCCTTGTCTTTTTTCTGATCACCCCCTGACCAACCCCACCCCCAAACCAGTGTTGAGCCCAGAGTTCACCTGACGTGTCCGAACGCCTTGAACTTCGCACTGGATTGAACTGCTTTTCTAATAACCATTTTATCTGCTGTATACGACCTCTCTGGATATTTGCCGACGTCTTCTTGACTATATCTGTCTCCCAGCGACATGCCGTGGTTCCTCTGTGACCTTCTTTGAGTTCCTTGACACCTCATTCGACCCTTGACACATCCCGTGGCTCCCATATCACTCTGATCTCTTGTAAGCATCTTGCGCGCTGAAGACCTTTCATAGCCTTATTGCAACCTTCTTAAAAACCCTTCCCCTGACCTTGTGTGACCCACTCCCCCATAAGCCTTCTCGTGATGACCTTCGCAAACCTCTCTAACCCTGCATGACCCATCACCCTATTTGTACACCAGAGGCACCAACGAGCCCGAGGCATTGGCTTGATGAATCACATCCTCATCTTCGTGTGCTAACAAACAGGCCACTCCTTCCCTCCTCCTTCACTCAGGAGATTCTTCTCTTCCACCCTCCCTTCCCTACAGCAAGGACACACACACACACACACACACACACACACACACACACACACACACACACACACACACACGCTATCCATTCATCATCACAGGAACTGCCGCCTCCCATCATTCTCCTCTCTAATATTATGATACAGAATATGAACACTCTTCGCTAAACAAACACCTTTCATCAGTATAGAGATATATAGTAAATCCTTGCCTTAGTGTATATACATATACATCCCCCTTACCCTAGTTTAGTGAGACAGAGCCACCTCCTTCAGTACAGAGTGAGACAGAGCCACCTCCTTCAGTACAGAGTGAGACAGAGCCACCTCCTTCACTGCAGAGTGAGATAGAGCCACCTCCTTCAGTACAAAGTGAGACAGAGCCACCTCTTTCAGTAAAGAGTAAGACAGAGCCACCTCTTTCAGTAAAGAGTAAGACAGAGCCACCTCCTTTAGTACAGAGTGAGACAGAGCCACTTCCTTCAATACAGAGTGAGATAGAGCCACCTCCTTCAGTATAGTGTTAGACAGAGCCTCCTCCTTCAGTACAGAGACACTGGTCGCATTCCTTGATTACCAAGACGCTGCCGTCCTACCCATATACATCAAGGGAGATACTATCGACCTCCCCCCCATACATGTAGAGACACTCCTCCCCTCTTACTGCGCAGGGACTGGCTGACCCTTACCCTCGGTGCAGACTATACTTGCGTTCGCTCAGTGCACACGCACTGCCTCCTTTTGCATCTGCCTCAGTCAAAGAAACTATTCCTACTTAATGTATGCAATTGCAGCATCTACCTCACGATAGGGGAAGCGTTCCTTCATTTAGCTAGGAAGATGAGCACCCCCCCTCCTTCAGAACCAAACTTGACAAATATAGAAGAAGACCCAGCGGTCTGGATCTGGCATCCCAGCTCGAAATGAACGCAGTTTTACCCATTTCGTTTTTGTCAGGTGTTTAATCGTAGCTTACAGACTGGGAGTAATCGTGTTGTCATCTCTACCCAAACACCAGTACTTCCAGTCTTTTAGTACAGAGACACCGTTCGACGATCTTCCGTGCGTGGATTTCGCTTCCCTCCCTCCCTGAGAGCAAATGAACAAGTACATTGCCTCTCTTCCTCCTCCTCCTCCTCCTCCTCCTCGTATATGGGTACACTACCCCGACCATCAGTACTGGGGCACTGCACTCCTCCCCCACCCAACTCCTCTTAACTGGAGATGATATTACCCTCAACCTCAGTGTAAACACAATCCTCTTGTACCATGACACTGCCCTTGCATCATCAGAGAGATACTTATCCAGCTACTCCCCTTTATTCTCTCTCTCTCTCTCTCTCTCTCTCTCTCTCTCTCTCTCTCTCTCTCTCTCTCTCTCTCTCTCTCTCTCTCTCTCTCTCCTTTTTAGCCAGACCACCTCGCTTGGACCTTGGGTCTGTGTCTATGTAACTCTCTCTCTCTCTCTCTCTCTCTCTCTCTCTCTCTCTCTCTCTCTCTCTCTCTCTCTCTCTCTCTCTTTCTGTGTGTGTGTGTGTGTGTGTGTGTGTGTGTGTGTGTGTGTGTGTGTGTGTGTGTATGAATCGAATATATTGCTCCCTAGTACCACATACCGTCTGTATGCGAGCACCGCTAGCATGATTCTGGGAGCCCTGGTGCACGAGCACGACAGTGGGGTAACTTCAGCCATAAGACAACCGTGACGTCAGCAACAGAATGTTCGTGACGTCAGTAGCAACACATGACATCATCATCAGCAGCACCTGGATGATGCCACCAGCCATATACGGATGACCTGGACAGTAACATCTGGATGTCACGCGCAGAAGCGTTGATGTGACGTCGGCAGTGGGTGAACACGTAGAGGACATCAATATTGAGCTTCTGGTGAACGTCAGCAGCACACAACGTCAGCACTGACACCAGGAGGATGTCAGCTCATCACCTGGGTGAATTCAGCACAACAGCGGGAGCGATGACACAGTAACACTTACACGAAGTCAGCACAACACCAGGACGATATCAGGAGCAACACCTGGACGAAGTCAGCACAACACCAGGAGGATATCAGGAGCAACACCTGGGCGATGTCAGGAGAAACACTTGGACGATATCAGGAGCAACACCTGGACGAAGTCAGCACAACACCAGGAGGATATCAGGAGCAACACCTGGACGATGTCAGGAGAAACACTTGGACGATATCAAGAGCAACACCTGGACGAAGTCAGCACAACACCAGGACGATATCAGGAGCAACACCTGGACGATGTCAGGAGAAACACCTGGACGATGTCAGGAGAAACACCTGGACGAAGTCAGCACAACACCAGGACGATATCAGGAGCAACACCTGGGCGATGTCAGGAGAAACACCTGGACGAAGTCACCACAACACCAGGACGACCTTAAGGGCGACCCCTGGACGAAGTCATCACAGCACCTGGGCGATGTCAGGAGCACTACCTGGACGAAATCGATAGACCAGCTTGACGACGTCGCTACAACACCTGGTCGACGTCAGCATAACACCAGGACGATATCAGGAGCAACACCTGGGCGATGTCAGGAGAAACACCTGGACGATATCAAGAGCAACACCTGGACGATGTCAGCACAACACCAGGAGGATATCAGGAGCAACACCTGGACGATGTCAGGAGAAACACTTGGACGATATCAAGAGCAACACCTGGACGAAGTCACCACAACACCAGGACGACCTTAAGGGCGACCCCTGGACGAAGTCATCACAGCACCTGGGCGATGTCAGGAGCACTACCTGGACGAAATCGATAGACCAGCTTGACGACGTCGCTACAACACCTGGTCGACGTCAGCATAACACCAGGACGATATCAGGAGCAACACCTGGTCGACGTCAGGAGGAACACACAGCGTGTGCACACCATGACTGTGGAAAACCGCTTGACAATACCGAGAGCAGCTGAACCTGACCTTAATTGACCATAATGCTGACTCATGTTTTGTCTCTATTCAACTCGTTTTGTCTGTTTGCGTCCTTCATCGCTGTCTGCTCAACTCGTTGAGTCTCCTCTCGCCCTTCGACGTCCACTGTTCAGCTCATATAGAGTCTGCTCGCTGCACTTCATCGCTCTCTGTTTCAGCTCGTTTTGTCTTGGTCGTGCCCTTCAACGCCCTTGTTCAACTCGTTTTTTCTTTTTTTTTCCGTGCTCTTCAACGCCCCTGTTCGACTCGTTTTGTTTTTGTGTGCCTTTCATCGCCACCTGTTCAACTCGCTTTGCCCGTTCGTGCCCTTCATCAGTCTCTCTTTAACTCGTTTTCTTTGTTCTCGCCCTTCGACTTTCTCTGCTCAACTCGTTTAGTCCGTTCTCTCTGTTCATCGTCCTCTGTCCATCTCGTTTTAGCCTGTTCTCGCCCTTCGACGCAGTGCAGTTCACTGCTTCAGCCCGTGAACAACTTGGCCTCGTGGAAATTGTCACTGAGTATTTGTACTTCCATCCCAATGCATAAGACTTAGAGGCTTTGGGTCAGTATGATATGGTGCTCGTTACCTATATGATGATGCGGGTCTTATACATCATGCAGTATGATGCAGATAGTGCGCGATGTATTCTATGCCATGCAGTATGAGGCTGATTCCATACAACAAGGTGTACGTTCTGTGTGATATGATACGTCTCCCATATGTATGCTGTAGATCCCTACAGTGCTGAACGGTTTCTATACCATATGCAGAGCTCCATACATTGTGATGTAGTTTCGATACAGTATTACGCATGTCCATACAATATGATTTGGGTTCTATTACATTATGACCGTGAATCCCATACAATACGATATACGCTTCATACAATATGACGCAGACCCCCACCCCCCATACAGTACTATGCATTTATCATACAGTATGATGCAGGTCCACATAAAATACAATTTGATTCCATACACTACACTGCCCGTCCTAACAGTATAACTCCCGCATGGTATAATGCAGAACCCATACAGACTGTATGGTGTCAGTCCAAGGCATTATGATGAACGCCTCATCCTTTATAATGCCTGTTCAGTACTGCATGATCCCCCATTCTAAGCAGTAAAATACATAGCCATTAACTCGCATACAGTATTATGTATATAGCACACATCATACAAGTTCCTTACTGTATGATACAAGGAGCTGCCTGATACAGTGCCTGAGCACGTATAGCCAAAGAAACTTCATGATTCAGTAGCTGAGTTCCTGTAGTCACAAAAGCAGCATGAGCCACAGCACTTTGAGCTACAGGAGCTGCTTGGAGCAGTGACTGAGCGCATGTAGCCACAGACGCTGCATGCAGCGGTACCTAAGCTCTCTAGTAACCCAACACGGTTCAATGACTGATCATGTACATGTACTAGATTCACACGATCCAGTGACTGAACAGTTGCTTAAGCTACAGGATACAGTGCATGAACTCTTACGGCCACTTGAGTTGCATGATTCGCTGCATGAACAATTGTCGTCACTAGAGCTGCGTGCCCTAACTCCCCCTCTTGGATGGGTTGGCTAGCGAACTGTTCTCAGCCAGAAACCGTATTCGCTGAGGTGATATATACACTGACAGTTGCTCTGCAGGAGAACCCCACTGTGATTTCTGATATATATATATATATATATATATATATATATATATATATATATATATATATATATATATATATATATATATATATATATATATATATATTTCTTTATTCATTTATTTACGGATTTATTTTTGATTGCTGTTTCTCAAGTTAACGAGGTAGCGCTAGGAAAGGACGATGAAACGCCGTATCTGCTCACATCTATTTTCTAGCTTTCAGGTGTAATGCCCCGGCACCACAGCTCCCTATCCACAACCAGGCCCAACAGACTTTTCCATGGTTTACCTTGGACGCTTCACATGCCTTGGTTCAGACCACTGACAGCACGTCGACCCTTGTATAGCACATCGCTCCAATTCACTCTATCCCTTGCACGCCTTTCACCCATAACATACATAACACTTTCTTCAATGCTGTTTTTGCTACCGGGGCAATAACAGGATAAATAACTTTGCATCACATTATCAATAACATTCAATTCTCTAGAACAAAACAAGCAATCTTGGACACCCCCTCCCTCCGCGCACGGTGATGCCTTTCGGAGAGCTTAGCACCAACGACCCTGGGGAAGGCATCAAACTAAAGTCAGTCAGTCAGGAGGAAGGGAAAAAAGGGGGCCACGTCAACAGCTGTCTCAGCTATGACAGGCCGCCTGTTATCTTAACGATAACCCAACCACCAACTCCCCGATGGATACCACGCCTCGACTGCCGTGGTTCCGGGGACCAAAAAAAAAAAATATAACAAGATATACAGTAAAAAAGAAGGAAAAAAAAAAAGCGTATATATGATGCGTATGGGGCTGCCTAGTTGTCAGTATTACTATATTAAGGCCAATAATAATCGACCCCCTAAACTTTCGACCGTAAATAGATCAAGCGAGATCATTATGATTGGCAAAGATAACACACATACCCGCTTATATGATGTAATATATATTGCATACGGAGGACAAGCCACGATGTTTGCCGGATGAGCAACACAACAGCATATGTTAGAGGAATACGTCATTCAGTGCTACAGAACGAAAGGAGCATTCGTTACGTATGTGTTATTCACCTTCAGAGATGTGGGATCCTGCTCGCCAGTGTGTTACTGGGGCCTTTCTTACGAGCAGGTAGCTACGATCCGTCGGTATTGGTGACCCGTATGTTCATCCCTTGGAAAGACAAGGCGACAGTGCACATATAGAAAAGTCTCGAGACGCAGGCAGCTAGTTAAGCAAATGAGCGAGCGAATGGGCAGATAAATCATGCCTGGCTTTGGCTCTACTGCCATAAACAGGAGTGCATATCCGGCAGAGAGATAGAGACACCCGTCGTGGTCTGTCTCTCTCTCTCTCTCTCTCTCTCTCTCCCACTGTGACTCACACGGCTGGATTGCTAAAGACTTCCCATAAGCTCACCTCACGAGACATCACAATAAAGCCGTGTGATCGTCCGCTTGCCATCGTCTGCTTTTCGTCACTTTTGCACACTACCGACCACTCATTATGTACATGCTGATGGGCGGAAATTTACAAAGCAACATGTTGGACATTATGGAATTATTTGATATTACGTACAAGAAAACCGCCATCTGTTGTGATGTGTTGCCATAAGAGAGTATGGCAGTGTGGGCGATACGGATCATAAACACTTATACAAGCTCTCTCTCTCTCTCTCCTCTTTCACCTGTTGAGGTCATATACCACCTACACACAAACCAGCCATGTAAGTACCATAATTTGCCGGCTATAGAAGCGAGAGCCGTTCATTAGCAATCATTAAGGTAGTTTATTGCCAGACTTTAGCCATGTTGCCAACTTCACCTCGAATCTGTTGTTGTCAATGACAAATTCGAATCTTTTGTTGTCAGGTTAGCATGGCCCTGTGTAGCGGCTGATGTAAATCATTCGAATTACACCTCAGTGGATGTTATCCTAAGCTCATCAGGGATGAATATAAACTCGCCGTTGAAGTATTAACATGTTATCTTATCGAGAACGAGTCCTCAGTGATAGCGAACACGATATCCCTCCCCCAGACTTGCAGACGAGGGAATTTGGGCCATGCAGTTGGCAACAGCAGCCAAAAAAGAAAAGAAAAAAGAAAGAGACAAAGATAAATTTAGTGTCGAATCCTTCCAGGCCAAGTCGCTCAGTAAGCTCCCCCGTTCCCTCCCCACCACAAGCGCAGGTCCAAGCAATTCTGATGTGCATCCCACAAGACGAACCATAATGAAACCCACTTGCGATCCGGGACCGATGAGACGAATCATTCTGGAAATAACGAGTCCCCCCAGTATCGAAGTGTTTTTGATGTCAATTTTTCTCTTCCTGGCAGAGTCGGCGGAACACACAGTTTGGTGGCGGGGCGGGAGCACCCCCACCCCAAACCCAATAGTTTTTTCCTTTTTTATTGTCTTTATCTCCTGTGGATTGTCTTCCCACCCGCCACCCGGATATATCATGGCCAACATCGTGTAACAGAACACAGGCAAACGTGTCTTGGATGTAATGACTTACTTAGGCTGGAGATGCACCCCCGAGATAGCCAGGGAAGGACCTCCGAGTCACTGTAAGAAGCCACTGATGACCAAGACTTGAGAATAACCGCTCGGGTAATTTGTCGAGAAAGTTCTGAGGTGTATCTCAGGTTTCCAGTGATAAACCGACGCGTTTACCCGAAGTTCGGGGTAGGGACTGGGGTCGTTTCTACTCTGAGCAGAGGAGGAAATCATCATTTGTCCTCGAGGTATTAAGCCAGCGATCATGGTCTGGGGGGGTCTTCCCACTGGGCCGGGTTCGTCTCCTTGACCGGGTCAGGGCGCACTGTGGCTGACCCAGCGCGCACCTTGGTGGCCTTGGCCCGAGTCTCGTAGCCCAGTTATCCACATCCAGTCGTCTGCACACACCTCCACTACCAAGGTCTCCAGGTCTTGTGGGCCACATGTGCGCCCACAGGCCTAGCTCGCTGTGTGTGTGTGTGTGTGTGTGTGTGTGTGTGTGTGTGTGTGTGTGTGTGTGTGTGTGTGTGTGTGTGTTTATGTTTGGTCATGATATATTCTTACTATTTGTGTGTTACGGAGAGAGAGTTTTGCTCTCGTGTTGCCAGGTCCCTTAACCTTGAATATACGTGTATTTGTAAACACACACACACACACACACACACACACACACACACACACACACACACACACACCAGCCTAAGCCACGTACCCATTTATCAACAAGCCCCATGGGGAGGTACACCTGGGTTAGGTGTGGGCTAACTGCCAGTCCGAGGATTCGAACCCATGCAGGGCGGGCCCTTGCTTACTTATGGTAAGTGAGCTGACGCTACACAATGGATGCCCGTGTGTGTGTGTGTGTGTGTGTGTGTGTGTGTGTGTGTGTGTGTGTGTGTACTTTATTGTATGTATGTCTGTATCCCTGAGTCGTCTGGTCTGTTCTTATCAGAATGCCTTAAAGATGTAATCACAAACTCGTGCAGCAGTTTCTTTAGATTATAAGACCTTGTAGTAATATATATATATATATATATATATATATATATATATATATATATATATATATATATATATATATATATATATATATATATATATTATTTGAATTTTTCCTCTGGTTTATGTATATAATATTATTGCTTCCCCTAACATCTTTAATCTGTTGGCTAAGGTCCTCTATATTTTGTCCTATATTCTCCATACAAAGTTCTTTGGTCTTTACAGAAGTTTCTGTCGTTCTCTTTCTATAAGTACCTCTGGTCCCTATCTGTAAAAGTCCTATGGTCTCCCTGTATATATCCCTTATAGGGTCTTACAGGAGTGATGATTAAGTTCCTGGCGGTCTTCCTATATAAAGGTTCTTGTGGCATGTCGTCAGGTCAAGTACTCCCTTTATAAGGTCGTGTGGTGGCCTACCAGACGTGATCTTGGCTTAATGTCATCTGCCCTCGTTTTGAGGCCTGGTGGCGCCTTGTGTCGTGTTGTTGTCTGTTAATGAGATTCCACGATCTCCTCCCAGCGAGGTGGTGGTCTCCTGTGGTCACCGTGGTCTCCAGGCAAGGGAGGGCTATCGTGATGGTCTTCTGTGGTCACAGTGGTCTCCTAGTTAAGAGTTTTGTTGCGTTGGTCTCCTGTGCTCTCCATTGTTCTTCCAGAAAGGTGTTGCTGTGGTACAGTACCCTGTGGTCTCCATGCTTACAGCAAGACACTGCTGTGATTTGTGGAATCTATGATCTCCCAGTAAGGTACTTCTGTGTGGGTCTCCCGTGGTTTACATTGTCTCCCAGTAAGGTACTGCTGTGTGGGTCTCCCGTGGTTTCCATTGTCTCCAAGTAAGGTACTGCTGTGTGGGTCTCCCGTGGTTTACATTGTCTCCCAGTAAGGTACTGCTGTGTGGGTCTCCCGTGGTTTGCATGATCTCGCTGCAGGGTGGTTTCGATCGGTCTCCTAAGGCAGTTTGGTCTGATCAAGTCTAAGGTCTCCTTACGAGGGTGTGTGATCACATGAAAATTCCTTGGGTGAGGACATGTTTTATTGCGAAATATATCTGTCCACGAAGGTTTATCACCGATTATATCCTTGCTCAAAAAGAGAGAGGAAAGAAGATGAGATCCAGGTAAAGTCGAAATGTAAGAATGCATAGAAATTAAGATGAAATAAGTAAATTAATCAATAACTTTGTTGATAAAGATAATGATAGAGACAAAACATTGATTCATTTTCTCTCATGATTTTATCTCCTTGTGGGTTCATAATATATATATATATATATATATATATATATATATATATATATATATATATATATATATATATATATATATATATATATATATATATATATATTATCCCTGGGGATAGGGGAGAAAGAATACTTCCCACGTATTCCCTGCGTGTCGTAGAAGGCGACTAAAAGGGGAGGGAGCGAGTGGCTGGAAATCCTCCCCTCTCGTTTTTTTTTTTAATTTTCCAAAAGAGGGAACAGAGAAGGGGGCCAGGTGAGGATTTTTCCTCTAAGGCCCAGTCCTCTGTTCTTAACGCTACCTCGATAACGCGGGAAATGGCGAATAGTTTGAAAGAAAAAAAAAAAAAAATATATATATATATATATATATATATATATATATATATATATATATATATATATATATATATATATATATATATCCACGCTTCTCTTGAATTGCTTAACAGTTTCCCTGGCCTATTAATTAATTCTCTTCGACCAAAAATATATAATTGACGAGATTATTTGTATCATCATATCCAAGTACATAGATTTCCATTCGGGAAGTAATGCACCAGATTACTCATATCGTCATATCTAAGACACATTCTAATTAGGAAAGTTTACTCATATCATCCTTTGTATGACATGCACGTTGATCCGGTAAGTGATATGCAGCTGGTCATATTTACCAACATATTTTATGGAGAATCAGTCGTATCTTTATATAAAAAATAACCTCCCATCTGCTCAGGTTTCTCTGTGGCTCGAAGAATCGCTCTAACCTTAGATTTCATACGTTTTGAATAGTATTTAAACACCTTTAAGATGTTTTTATCTGCAGCTCATACACTCGAAGCACTGCTTTTGGTGACAGGATAAAAGAAAAAGTAAAATACGTTTACCTGACAAACACCAAATTCATCTTGAAGGTTTAGCTATAAAGTAAGCCACATAACCGAAGGTTTAACAAATGATTTGACTCAAGATCTAACCCAGTCTCTTCGTTACAAAAGTAAGTGGAATAAATGTCTTCAACTGTAGATTTTGATTTCTGTGATATTCGCCACTTTAGGTTAATTCCTTACACTCACTGATGAAATCTCAGAATTAATGATCGACCCTTGACTTTCTGATGTGTAGCTAGTGGGTGAGGTTGAAATCAGTGTGTGTGTGTGTGTGTGTGTGTGTGTGTGTGTGTGTGTGTGTGTGTAGCAGCCATTGCTGTGGGTTACGGTTGTGGACCTGGCGTTACTACTGAAATAATTGTACCTTAAGAGTATTCAGAGACGTTACCAGGTGATTGTATACGGTTTTGAATTATTGGTGAAGATGATTAATGATTATCACCTATTAGGAAGATCAGGTACAGGTGGAGATGATCAATATCCTCGTATGGAAACCCAGATGCAGGTATTTGTGGGTAGAGATGATCAATAGCCCCCTATGAAAGCCCAGATACAGGTATTTGTTGGTGGAGATGATCAATAGCCTCCTATGAAAACCCAGATACAGGTATTTGTTGGTAGAGTTGATCAATATCCCCCTATGAAAACCCAGATACAGGTATTTGTGGGTAGAGATGATCAATAGCCTCCTATCAAAACCCAGATACAGGTATTTGTTGGTAGAGTTGATCAATATCCCCCTATGAAAACCCCCGCTACAGATATCAGTTGGTGGAGATGATCAAAATTCTCCTCGTATGATAACCTAGATACCATATGTGTGTGTGTGTGTGTGTGTGTGTGTGTGTGTAGTCTTGCCTAGTCACTCTCTGACGTGGATCCAGTTCGATTCTACTACTGCCAGAAAAGTCGAGGAACTCAAATCTTGACCAAGGCCTAAAGAGGCTGACCTACCTCAAGAGATGGTTGACGCGTCGCACCACAGACTTAATCTTATATAAGCAAGTTCTTGCTACTGTGTGTTGGGTATAGCTCAACCTTTTTTTGTTGATGAAATCTTGATATGTTCATCTGACAGGTGAAGGCTTTTACTCTATAGTTATATAAATATATTACGTAATCGTAGATACTCATTTGGTGTAGATGTGGTGCTTGGTTTGAATATGAGATGACCGTAAGATTCAAAGTCTGTCGACAGCGCACTGATTACTGTTAGTGTTATTATTATTTTTAATATTACTATTGTTATTATAATTATTGTCATAATGCAATCCCACGACCCTATGTATAATTATCCGAGCATCATTTCCTATGAAAGATTCCTGGTGTTAACCACGACGATTCTTAAGGCATCTGCAGCCTAAAGCTGCGCTACATCCAGTAGTAGGGGAGCCTGGGTTCCTTAGGAGTGAGAAGTCCTTTGACGAGGCTGTACTTCCAATGATACAACCTCGCCAAAGTTGACTTTTCAATCGCGGTGCAACCTCGAACACGCGGAGCCCGACATCACCTCTCTCTCTCTCTCTCTCTCTCTCTCTCTCTCTCTCTCTCTCTCTCTCTCTCTCTATGTATATATATATATATATATATATATATATATATATATATATATATATATATATATATCACTGTCGAGCAGTTTTTGAGATATCATCGTCAAAGTCTGTGCCAAAGTCATAGATGGCACGTATCTCGGGTCTGTGAACCACACCAACAATGATTCCATCTCGCTTCTCTTCTCTGCCCCACCGAGTAATGGTACCTTCTCATCAGGCGTATATTCACATACAGACCCCGTTTACAATATGCCAAAAGGAAGCTTGACTCTGGGGCAATTTACTCATCTAAAAACCCAGTTACCACAACCGACTTTCTACCACGAGAGATGTGTCGAGAATATGGCTCTGCTACCCAGGTTTTTTCGTCCTGTGTACCAGGCAGGTTTGAGGGTCGCGGTATCATGTTAGGAGTGGAGGATGACAGCTAACGCTCCATCTGATAGGGGGAGATTACGCCCTAATCAGATGGTTGACGTTTTTTCTCTGCCCTTATTCGTAAATTTCGGTAGAAAGGTTCTCGGGTTTGTGTGCGCCAGAGGCCACGAGCGAAGGAGAGAGAGAGAGAGAGAGGGAGGGAGAGAGGAGCAACAGCCGTTGTGTGTGTGTGTGTGTGTGTGTGTGTGTGTGAGAGAGAGAGAGAAAGAGAGAGAGAGAGAGGGAGGGAGAGAGAAGCAACAGCCGTTGTGTGTGTGTGTGTGTGTGTGTGTGTGTGTGTGTGTGTGTGTGAGAGAGAGAGAGAAAGAGAGAGAGAGAGAGAGGGAGAGAGAAGCAACAGCCGTTGTGTGTGTGTATATATGTGTGTGTGGGAGATAGAGAGAGAGAGAGAGAGAGAGAGAGAGAGAGAGAGAGAGAGAGAGAGAGAGAGAGAGAGAGAGAGAGAGAGAGAGATTCTAGCCGCCCCCATGGTCTTCCCCCCCAAGACTGGTAATCACACGAGAGTCGGGGTGGAGCAGAGGGCATCTTCTAGTTGTACTATATTGTATAAGACTACCCTTGATCATGGGCGAGAGGGGTGGTCTTCCATCAGCTGTCATATAATGGAACGAACGAGCGAACGCGCTCTCTCTCTCTCTCTCTCTCTCTCTCTCTCTCTCTCTCTCTCTCTCTCTCTCTCTCTCTCTCTCTCTCTCTCTCTCTCTCTCTCTCTCTCTCTCTCTGCCGATGCCTCACAGGCGATAGTGATCGCACAACCTATAGGTAAGAGGGGTTGGTTGATTCGTTCGCTCCAACGACGAGGTGGGACGTCCATCCACCTCGAGTCTTGTGTTTATGACTCGCGTTTCCACTCAGGTGTTCTCACGGGACGTCGGAGCCCCTGCCTGGACCCCCACGGCAGAGAGGTGTACGTTGAAGGGTTCGGATCCTCCCTCTTGATGACGGGGTGGTTTACCAGGGTGCTGACCCGGGTCGGTCCTGGTTGCAACACGAGGCTTCTTTGTTCGTACCGGAGGCTGTTGTTAACCCATAGGCGCCCTCTGCTGATGTTCCATTGTGCATTTGTTAGCGGGATGCTTTATTGTGTGTGTGTGTGTGTGTGTGTGTGTGTGTGTGCGTAACTGTGTTTATATATGGACTGTGCTTGTATATGTGTATCTTTGTATACACGTGTTTGTTTATTTGCCCCCTTTTTTTTTCCCCCCGTCCTCGTGCGTTTCAGTGGGTAAGTCTCTATTTGTACATTTCCTAATGAAGTGATAATATGATTCATATGATTATAACAACTATGAACCAAAGAAGTAATTTCATGCCTAAGGTTAAGGAACCAGTTTGTTTTTCGTTCGCTCTTAAAAAAAAAAGTGACATTCAAGTTACCTGTATCCCTTTTGATCTGTTGACCTGGCATATTCGCTCCTCCTCTTCTTGCACATTACCCCTTTCTCTTCTCTTTTACCTATTTCTCTTCTTCGTTTTACCTATTCATCTTATTCCCTCTTATCCTTTCTGTTGTCTTTTATACTCGGGAATTTTCTCCCTCGCTGACAACAGTGGGTGAGACCCACAACTGGATGACAACAGAAGGGTTGTGACCGCAGTTAACTGACAACGGTGGCTGGTGACCAGCAGTAGCTGAGAGGATCATGACAACAGCTGGGTCAGGAGAGGAATATGCCCTACAACAGACTGGCAACAGAAGGTGATGACCACTGGCAACGGTAGGTGAGATGACCACTGGCCACAGAAGGTGATGACCACTGGCAACAGAAGGTGATGACCACTGGCAACAGAAAGTGATGACCACTGGCAACGGTAGGTGAGATGACCACTGGCAACAGAAGGTGATGACCAGTGGCAACGGTAGGTGATGACCACTGGCAACAGAAGGTGATGATCACTGGCAACGGTAGGTGAGATGACCACTGGCAACAGAGGGTGATGACCACTGGCAACAGAAGGTGATGACCACTGGCAACAGAAGGTGATGACCACTGGCAACGGTAGGTGAGATGACCACTGGCAACAGAAGGTGATGACCACTGGCAACAGAAGGTGATGACCACTGGCAACAGAAGGTGATGACCACTGGCAACGGTAGGTGAGATGACCACTGGCAACAGAAGGTGATGACCAGTGGCAACGGTAGGTGATGACCACTGGCAACAGAAGGTGATGATCACTGGCAACGGTAGGTGAGATGACCACTGGCAACAGAGGGTGATGACCACTGGCAACAGAAGGTGATGACCACTGGCAACGGTAGGTGAGATGACCACTGGCAACAGAAGGTTATGACCACTGGCAACAGAAGGTGATGACCAGTGGCAACGGTAGGTGATGACCACTGGCAACAGAAGGTGATGATCACTGGCAACGGTAGGTGATGACCACTGGCAACAGAAGGTGATGACCACTGGCAACAGTAGGTGATGACTACTGGCAACGGTAGGTGAGATGACCACTGGCAACGGTAGGTGAGATGACCACTGGCAACAGAAGGTTATGACCACTGGCAACAGAAGGTGATGACCACTGGCTAACAACAGGAGGTCGTGACCACAACAGGCTGAGAACAGTGGCTGTCGACCAGCACCTGCTAACAACAGGAGGTCATGACCTAATTCACTAGTCTCAGTGGGACAAACAGAAGGTATTCCAGCTTTCCCTGTACCTCCACCTTTAAGTGTGCAATTAATGGCCAATATATTTCCCCAGTGCCACCTCCACACACACACACACACACGCACACACACACACACACAGTGGCTACTGCGTCACGTGACCCTGGCTCCTGCCTCAACAGCTGCTTCACTCGCCTCTTAGTCACACTTGTTTTACAGCTGTGTCACTTAATATTGTCCCTGATACCAATTCTACAGCTGTATCACCTGCTTTTGACACTATTTTCTACAGCTGTATCTTGACACCAATTCTACAGCTGTATCACCTGCTCTTGACACTATTTTCTACAGCTGTATCTTGACACCAATTCTACAGCTGTATCACGTGGTCTTGACACCAATTCTACAGCTGTATCACCTGGTTTTGACACCAATTCTACAGCTGTATCGTCCACTCTTGCCACTAATTCTACAGCTATATCGCCCACTCTTGACACCAATTCTACAGCTGTATCGCCTGCTCTTGACACCAATTCTACAGCTGTATCACCTGGATTCGACATCAGTTCTACAGCTGTATCGTCAGCTCCTGACACCTGTCCCACGGCTGAATCATCTGTGTGATTACCTCCTCCACGCCAGCCCCGAGCGACTCGGCCAGGTCGCGACCTCGTCACCCTGCCACGTCTCGCTAGCTGGTGTCATGGTCAGCCATGCCATCCAGTGTCAGGCATCAGCCGTTGTGTCATCTTGTGCCCTGTCAGTCGAGTCAGCCAGTCTCAGGCCGAGATATGTCAGCCGGTGTCAGGTAAAGCTGTGTCAGTCGGTGTCGCCCACTGCCTTCTTACACCTTCTGTCACACTGCCAACCCAAGCCTTTCCCTCAAACACCATGCTAACCCCAGCCTACCTTCAACCACCATAGCAACCCTAGCTTACCCAGAATCACCTTGCTAACCCCAGCCTTCCCTGATCCACCTTGCTAACCCCAGCTTTCCCTGATCCACCTTGCTAACCCCAGCCACCCCTCAGTGACATTGCCAACCCCAGCCTCCCCTCAATTACCATGCTAACCCCAGCCTACCCTCAATCACCATGCCAACCCCAGCCTACCCTCAAACACCATGCTAACCCCAGCCTACCCTCAGTCACCATGCTAACCCTAGCCTACCCTCAATCATCATGCTAACCCCAGCCTACCTTCAACCCCCATAATAATAACCCTAGCTTACCCTCAACGACCATGCCAACTCGTCCCAGCTGAGATCGAGGCCTGTACAGCAACCTCTTTCTTCTCATACCAACCTCCATCCCAGCAACCCCTGTCTCATAACCCCCATGAGAGCACTGACGTTCTCATTCTACCTCTGTTCCCACGTGTTCTTTTATTTCTTCCTATGGATCATCCACTCCGTTGAGTCTTGTCTCGCATTTCGACAAATAGATTCGATATTTCCAATCGATTTGCCTTATCCTCCTCGTCATTCATACTCGTATTTTTCTCCCCACCATCTGAACAGTGAAAGTACAGAGAGGATTGGAAGAAGAAGAAGAAGAAGAAGGGGGAAAATAAAAGGCATCATCTCAGTGAGTGAGTGATGGATTTCATGTCACCGCCTGGCGAACTGCTTCAACTCCTCCAGTACATCGAGGGCTTCAAGTGTAGCCAGCATGAGAGCTGCGACAGGGCTGGCACTGAGATCAGCTGAGGCAAGGTGATCTAGGCCGTCAGCTGGGGGTCGTGGGGGAGTAGGGGGGGGGGTGTTACCGGGAGAGTGATGACAGCTGACAGCGTGCCCCTGAGTACACACACACACACACACACACACACACACACACACACACACACACACACACGCACGCACAAATGTATACAAATACATACAAGCACACTTACCAGTGCACAAATACACACGCTCATGCATATAAACAAGCATGCGTACATGTGCTTCCACACTCAGATCACACACACACACACACACACCCACACACACACACACACACACACACACACACACACACACACACACACACACACACACACGCGTACACGAATGCATATGCATGACTCGTTGATAGCATCGTGCAAGTCGCCATGTGCGTTTAGCGCCTGAATTTCAACTTCATGGTCGTTATCGGCTGGAGGAAACTGGCGCTCCCTCACAGTCCCTTGCTGGGCTGGTGCCTCTGTGCAACCCGCCGTGTTGGAGCCTTCGCTTCAACACGTCAGTCTGGAGCCTCACTGCAACACGTCAGGCTGGAGCCTCGGTACTACACGTCAGGCTGGAGCCTCAGTACAACACGTCAGGCTGGAGCCTCGGTGTACCACGTCACGCTGGAGCCTCGGTGCAACACATCAGCCTGGAGCCTCGGTGCAACACGTCAGGCTGGAGCCTCGGTGCAACACATCAGGCTGGAGCCTCGGTGCAACACGTCAGGCTGGAGCCTCGGTGCAACACTTCGGGCTAGAGCCTTGGTGCAACACATCAGGCTGGAGCCTCGGTGCAACACATCAGGCTGGAGCCTCGGTGCAACACATCAGGCTGGAGCCTCGGTGCAACACGTCAAGCTGGAGCCTCGGTACTACACGTCAAGATGGAGCCTCGCTGCAACACGTCCTTCGTGCCTCACGTTTGCCGGGCGAAAATCTGGTGACTCACCTTTCGTGTGTGGGGTGTTGGTGGTAAGTCTTTCAAAATCTCGCTCGTAGTGTGACCTTACGACATACCCTGGAACACCACCGTCTCTTTCACAACAGCAGCTGGATGCCGTCTTTAAAAGTGCTGGGTGGAATCTGTCCCAACATCACGTCACAGGTGTTGGGAATATCGAAAAGATTTGCTAAACGCACAGATCTGCGAGGTTGTGATCTAATCCCACGATCAGAAACAGCCTCGAAAGGACCCAGTGGACGTTCTGTTCCTCTTTGATTTCCTTCGTGTTCCTTTTGGAAAGCCTCAAAGAGCCTTGAGAGAGATCAGAAAAAAGACGGCAATGGACCACCACGGGACTCGAAGCTTCCAGGAACCAACGCTGGTCAGGCACACGGAAGGTACGCAGTGGAACACCGACCTCGTTCAACATACTGTTTTACGCAAGATGGCAAGAAGGAGGAAATCTCCCCACACATCAGCGCGTTGAGTGACGGTGTTCAGCGGAACTTCGCCCAGATAATAGGAATGAACAGCTCCGTGGGTTCAGCCAGAGGCTCATGTCCCTAGCTGCTGGTGGAGGAAATAAGTTGCTCGTCACAGTCTCCTTAAATACGATGAAGCAAGTGACAGTGAACACGTCCATGCATTGCCAGTGATACGATCATAGTGTCAGAGAACTCGGCATGGGGGTGCCACCGCTCGAGAACAAAATAAACGGATAGATAAATGGATGAGTAAAAATCCCTTGGGATAAATCATATAATGAACAAGTACATAGATACAATAATCATATGAAATATATATATATATATATATATATATATATATATATATATATATATATATATATATATATATATATATATATATAATTGGACAAACCCATGAATAAAAAAGTAGGTTGATTGAAATAGGATTACAGTTGAAGCGAATAAATGTATCGTGGAAAAAAAAGATATATTTTACCGTAAATGATTTGCAATGTACAGCGAATGAGACAATAAGAGAGTAAGATGATTATTCAGTAAGGTAATTCCTCCTTCTACAGTCTAACCCAACGACCAGGATTCGGTCATAGCGGTTCAGTCCATCAAGGTGGTGTTTGTAGAGGGCGAGACGGAGTCGCCGAGAAGTAGGCTAAATCTCATCTCATCTCATCTCTCTCTCTCTCTCTCTCTCTCTCTCTCTCTCTCTCTCTCTCTCTCTCTCTCTCTCTCTCTCTCTCT
>NC_092231.1:12065696-12068196 GCF_036320965.1 Panulirus ornatus
GATGGTTCCATTCACTCTTATTCATTAAGGTGGAGATGGAGGCCAGATGTATAGATGGTTCCATTCACTCTTATTCATTAAGGTGGAGATGGAGGCCAGATGTATAGATGGTTCCATTCACTCTTATGCTTATACATTAGGTGCAGTTGGAGGCCAGATGTATAAATGGTTCAAGCCCCCCCCATCCCTCCAATACCCCCTTCATTCTCATGCATATTCACTAGGCGCAGGTGGAGGCCAGATGTATATAGATGGTCCCTCCCGCCTCCATTCCACTCTCGTGTTTATTCATTAGGTGTAGGTGGAGGCTAAATAAACGAACGGTTCCACTCGCTCTTGTATCTCTCTTCTTCAGGCCCAGGTGCAGGCTAAGAAGTGGAGGCTGTTGCACCCACCCTCGTATTTATTCTATCCATGCAAGTTTGAGGGTGGAGAAGTAGATTATAAGCGTGTAATCCCAAGAGTTATGTTTTTGCACGTGTGTGTGTGTGTGTGTGTGTGTGTGTGTGTGTGTGTGTGTGTGTGTGTGTGTGTGTGTGTGTGTGTGTGTGTGTGGGTGGTTATGGAAGTTACGATGACTTGCTAACGAGAGATGTTTCGAAAGAGGCCGAGTTCATTTCAGAGAGAGGGTTTTAGAATGCTTCCTCTAAACTTTCCCACTTTCGCTTACGAGTGTTTCTCTCTCTCTCTCTCTCTCTCTCTCTCTCTCTCTCTCTCTCTCTCTCTCTCTCTCTCTCTCTCTCTCTCTCTCTCTCTCTCTCTCTCTCTCCGAAGTAGTACATGTCGGCCACCTTATTAGACAGTGCTATCCAACACACACACACACACACACACACACACACACACACACACACACACACACACACACACACACACACACACATACACACACCAGATGACCATAAGAGCCCCCGTGGAAAAAGGCCAGGAGTAACGTTAGGGAGAAGGTCTTCCACGATATAACCCATTTCTTTTTTTTTCTTCTTCCACATTCATGTTTCATTATCTTTCCTGACCCCCTTTTGTTCGACCCCTGTCTCATGATCCTTCCCCAACAACCCCTTTGCTCAACCATGTTTCATCATCCTCTATGAGTCCAGAACCACCCTTTTTGGTCAACTCTGTTTCGTCATCCTCCCTCTACAACCCCCTTTGCTCAACCGTGTTTCATCATCCTCTGGAACCCCTTTGTTCAACCCTGTTTCATCATGCCCCCCAAACCCCTTTTTTCAACCCTGTTTCATCATGCCCCCCAAAGCCCTTTCTTCAACCCTGTTTCATCATGCCCCCCAAACCCCTTTCTTCAACCGGAGTTCATCATCCTCTAAGAAGTTGGGGGCGAGGGGGCGGGGGGGGGGAGTCATAATCATTGCTCGAAATTCATGAGAATCACTCTGGTTGGCTGGAGTCCAGTATGTGGGCTGGAAAGTCTCTCTCTCTCTCTCTCTCTCTCTCTCTCTCTCTCTCTCTCTCTCTCTCTCTCTCTCTCTCTCTCTCTCTCTCTCTCTCTCTCTCTCTCTCTCCAGTAGAGCGTTAGTAGAGAGAGAGAGAGAGAGAGAGAGAGAGAGAGAGAGAGAGAGAGAGAGAGAGAGAGAGAGAGGGGGGGGGGGAGGGAGGAGTTACACACATAGATACACAGACCACACAGACCCAAGGTGCAAGAGAGAGAGAGAGGGGGGGGGGGAGGGAGGAGTTACACACATAGATACACAGACCACACAGACCTAAGGTGCGAGAGAGAGAGAGAGAGAGAGAGAGAGAGAGAGAGAGAGAGAGAGAGAGAGAGAGAGAGAGAGAGAGAGAGAGGATTAGCTGCGGCGCTCAAGGGCGATGGGAAGGATTTGTTCAAGGAGAGGAAGGATCAGCCAATGTTTGCCCGGATTCATTTAGCCTAAGGTGACGAAGGTATCCTTCAAGACGATGAAACGAAGGAAGTTTAAGATGAGGAAGGATTAACGAAGGTGGGGGCGGGGGATGTTTAACATGAGATAATGTAGGCTTAACGGAGAAGGTAAAAAGCGAGATGTTTAGAATGAGGTGGGCTAAATGAATAATAATAATAAGAAGAAGAAGAGGAAGAGGAAGAAGAAGAAAAGAAGGAAGTATAAGATGAGATAGGCTTAACGAAGATAGGGGATGTTTAACACGATATAACGCAGGCTTAACGAAGGAGAGGAGGGAGGTGTGTAGTATAAGGTTGGCTAAACGAAGAAGTAAAAGAAAATATAAAGGATTAAGATGAGCGAGAGCTTAATGAAGAAGACGTGTGTTCGCGATAAGGATGTTGAATTTGAGGTTACATACGGTTAACGAAGAAGGAGAGCAGGGAGGTGTGTAACTCAAGGTGTAGGCTAAACGAAGACGAAGTAACGGGGGAGAGTTTAAGATGAGGGAAGGTTAACGAAGAGGGAGAGGGGGAAGGGGAATGTAGGATTGTTCATCATAAGGATATGATAACATTATAAGGATGCTAATTTTTGTTTTTCCTTTCCTTGTAGTA
>NC_092231.1:12073196-12078196 GCF_036320965.1 Panulirus ornatus
ACCCTGCTCAGGCGTATAAAGCCATAGGCGACCCGAGAGAGAGAGAGAGAGAGAGAGAGAGAGAGAGAGAGAGAGAGAGAGAGAGAGAGAGAGAGAGAGATAGAGAGAGAGAGAGAGAGAGAGAGAGAGAGAGAGAGAGAAAATAGTTTATAGGAGAGTGTGTACGTCATAGACTGAACACGTGAGCCAGTCAACACCTCATAGTATAAATCTGTCGGGGCAACACGTTCGAGACCAGATGAGGAAGGAAAGAGAGAGAAAAAAAGAAAGACACGTCTGTAATAAAAAAAAAAGATGAATAAGAATAAGAAAGAATATCATACATGTGTGTGAACAACTACGAGGCGACAAAGTGAATGTAAAATCACTACGAGATACGACGACGACCAGCCTTGCAGAAGGGAAGCTCGTCAATGAATAATTCAGTTTTGTAGTGGAGAGCGACTTAAGCTTCGGGAGGGCCGGGTTACATAGCCACACTGATTCCTTAACGATCACTCCTCCTGCAGGGATCATGGTGGGGGAGGTGAAAGGTCGACGAGAAATAATGACCAGATGGTTGGGATAAATATAAAACAAGAATATATATATATATATATATATATATATATATATATATATATATATATATATATATATATATATATACACACACACACCCATTGGTACACCTCGCCATAGGTGACTTTTTTCGCGGTTTAAACTAATGTATATATTTTTTCATCTTACAGCCTTAGAAGCTCCTATGGGGCTTCCACGGCTTCAAGACTGCATTTCATGCAGGATCGAGAAGGTCCTCGACGAGATTGTGCTCCTTTGCATCCATTCATGATGATTCAGCTTTACCAAAGGTGTCACTGTATCATCATCCTTATTTCAGTTATGCTACAATTATGTGATATACTGGCGCTTGTTTTGTTCTTGTTACTGTGGTGTCTGGGTGTTGTGATGCGATTGTCAGGTCGTCTGCATATGAGAGGACCATCATATTGTGGTTTGCTTGGGGTACTGTGAGGTTATGTAGAAAGACACGAAAGAGGGTTGGAGAGAGAACTGCTCCCTGGGCAGCTCTACTGTAGAGTTTAAGGGTTTTAAGGTCAAGCCGTTGCGAGTGACTGGTATGGTTGCTAGCTATGATGTTAGCTAACCCCTTCTGCCATTGGTGTGTAGTGTGGTGTCAAGTGTCTTTTTTTCCGATTGTTAGAGAAGAGTGTCAAATAGTTTGTTGATCTCCATTGCCACGATTATCGTGTTTGTGTGAGTGAGAGTAGGATATTTTGCTGGCGTCTGTTGTGGATCACAGTGTTTCAAAGAGGTTGGATAGTGAAGGTAGAGGTAATGCAGGATAATAGAAGAAGATGATGACGAGTGTTTTGGAGAGTTTTAGGATTGGTATTATGTTGGCAGGTTTTCAGATGTTGAGGATTTTGCTGCGTAGCCTAGAGAGATTAAGGATACCCGAAAGTGCTCGGATTATGAGGGGAGCAAAGTGTCTCGTCTTGATGTGTTGTCAAGGACTTGTTGCAGTAAAACTTTAATTGCATCGCTTGTATCAGTGGGAGTGAAAGGTAAATGAACAATAGTTTCTGGATGGACTTTGTGAAATTGTTTCATGATTTTTCTGTTTGCAGGTGTGGTTGGTTGGTTTCCCACTTATTTTTGAGTAGCACCTCATGAGTATTTTTGGCTATTGTTTGGGGGAAGGGGGTGTCACTAGAAGGTATCAGAAGTGCATCATGAATATGGGCTTGGTTGCGTGATCATGTATATATATATATATATATATATATATATATATATATATATATATATATATATATATATATATATATATATATATATATATATATATATATATATATATATATATATATATATATATATATATATAACTAAGATTTTGTATAGATCAGCGAACAGAGGAAAATCATTTTGATATTCAACATCGAAGAGAGAAAAAAATTCCCACCATACTAAATATAGAGTGAATTTTATTGATCCTTGTCCATAAATCAGGATAAGAGCTACGGTGGGTCATTTTCAGAGCCATATACAAGACAGGCAATAAAGTTCTGAATTCTTTCTGGTGTGTAGATTAACCAGCGTTCCACCCTATTTTTATGGGTTAAGTACCTATTCTTGAACCCAGAGTCCTGGTTACAACCCGCCTTTTGTGGTTTCGAGAGAAAAGATGTGTGGTGGTGTCTGGTAAGAAGATGATCTCTATCTGATCAAAAAAACGAAGGAAAAAATATTGGGAATGAGAAAAGAAGACTAAGTGTTGGCTGAGGAAACGAAGACTGAGGATGGATGAGGAAAAAGGAGGAGTTGAAGCAGACAAAAGGGATTAGAAAGAAGGAGAAAAAGTAGATAGATTAAAAACAGCAAGAGGGAAAGGGAGAAGGAGTAATGACAATGTGGTGAAGAAAGAAAGAAAGTGAGAAGCGCGAAAAATAAGGTGGAGGAGAGAGTAAACATTATAAGGTGAAGAAGAGGTAGCAAATGCTACTTTTTGCCAAAGTGTGACGATCTGGCACATCTCAACTGCATTAGTATGCTGTAGGGAGACAACCATCCAAATAAGGTACAAGAACAAAAAAAAAAAATAGATTAGGAAGAGTGGGAGAGCGAGGGACGATAAAGTGAGAGGCATTTTGAAATGAGACAGGTCGACAAAATGAGGTTGTATGAGGGTGAAGTGCACTGAGAAGCTAAGATGTGGGACAGTGATGGGCAGGAGTACCCTTGGGTATATGGGAAGGACAGACAATCAGGAGATCTGATTGTCACTGAGGAGGTTATCTGCTGGGCTACAGTGATACTCAGTTCTTGATCCTTTTGAGATAAGGCCGGGATATCAAAGCACAAGGATACACGGGAGGCGGGTGAGAGGTGTTGAAATGAGTTAAAGAGTAAGGTGAGTCTCTGAGGTGAACGGGATGAGGTGAGGCGAGTGGGGGTGAGATGAAAGGATCAGGTATGCGGGGGTTAGTTAAGGTGAGGTGAGGTGAGCTGGTTGAGGTCATGAGTTAAGGTGAGCTCCGTTAGGTCATCAGGGTGAGGTGGGAGGAACGGTGTGTGTGTGTGTGTGTGTGTGTGTGTGTGTGTGTGTGTGTGGAGCCAAGGTGACGGTGGCCTGTTGAAGAGTGAGGTGAGGAGGTGGTATGACATGGATGAGGTGACGGGTGAAGTGAGTGGAGGAAGAGAGAGAGATTGAGTTATGGGGGAAGAACTTGAGGAGGTGAAATGAGATATGTCCAGATGGAATGCAGAGGAGTTGAACGGAGGAAATAGGATGACCCGAGGTGATTGTTGACGTGACGAAGATGTGAGAGGACACGAAGTGATAAAAGTCACCGTATAGGGGTAGATGAGGGAAAGAAGTGAGGTAGTGAGATGAGTGATAAAAAGCAATACTGACTCCACTACGAGAGGAGAGAATAGTGATTATACTGATGAGGATTACTCATGATTACTCATCGCCATGATTGTCGTGATCATGTCAGACTCTCATGAAAATAGTGATGCCTGATATCAATGCCATAGTGATGATAGCGCCTACAGGGATAGTGATGATGAAGGTGGCACTTCTGCCGTTGCTGCAGAGCATAAACACAATATGAAAAGAATAATGATGGAGTAAGCATTGTGGAAATATGTGTTAGCGGTGCAGAAAATGCATTTATGTTATGACAAACCTCTGGTGCCGAAATGAGCGCATAAAATTGCCTCGGACTAAATGCTCGACTCTGTGACAAAAAAGGCTTCGGAGTGTTGCATAAATTTACTTTACATGAGTATGTAATTTTTTTTTGAAAATATAATGTTTAACTCTGTCTTTCGCTGTGGAATTTAGATATTATCTTCAAATGTATCTTAAGATATCATACTGAACACGTATTACATCGATGAATATTTTGAAATATTGACAAGAACGAATTCGCTAACGCAGAGAATGAGAATAAAGATACTTTTAGTCAATATGGAAAATGTGATAACTTGAATTCTAAGAATGATAGAACATGACACAAATGGGCAAGGAGACAGCAGTCCCAGTCTCAACAGTTATTGTAATAATTTCTACGACAAAAGTGGAGGTAGAAAAGTCCTCTTCCCCATCACTGACACCATCACTATATCCACTAACACCTTATCATCTCTACCACCATCACCAGTCGCTATCACTATCATGACCACGCCCTCCAGCACTAGTAACATTACACCATATCCTCTTACCAACACCATCACTGCTTCTACCATCTTCCATTACCACCATCACCGCCTCTACTACCACCACCAGCGCCTCACTCCTCACCATGACTCACTGCTGTCACTGACACCACCACTGTATAATTGCAGTCGACACTGTCATGTAACAGCCAACACTGTATAATTGCAATCGACACTATCATGTAACAGTATCATCAGCATCACTGTCACCATCATGACCACCACCAACACCATCAATTATGGCATAATCAGCAGCATCAAAACTCCACCATACCCTCCGCTATGATCATCACCATCAGCATTGGCACCTCCTTTGTCGCCAACATTGCTATTACTACTACCACCACCCACCACTAACCACCATCCCTGCTATTCAGGATATATATATATATATATATATATATATATATATATATATATATACATACACGCGACCCAAATCCTGGTACCCACTTTACCGACCAACCTCTAGATGAGGATGAACAGCTGGATTGACCGTGGATGGACTGCCGCGCTTACTACGACGCCCATCATTGCAGACTATCACTACCACAACCAACACTACCACAGTTTACCCTCACCCTACCACTGCTACCACCACAGGTGAGCGCGGGTAGGTACTTGGGGAGGGTGGCGGACCCCCCCACAGCCCCCCTTGGCTCTCTTCAAAGACCAGTATATCACAATTAACATCTCAGCCAACATCTGTTATGTCCACAACAGCACGAGACTCAACCTTGGCTCAGCGTGGAAAGTGCACCGAGCAGTTT
>NC_092231.1:12083196-12085696 GCF_036320965.1 Panulirus ornatus
TATATATATATATATATATATATATATATATATATATATATATATATATAGATAGATAGATAGATAGATAGATAGATAGATAGATAGATAGATAGATAGATAGATAGATAGATAGATAGATAGATAGATGGATAGATAGGTAGATAGATGGATAGATAGATAGATATAGATGAATAGATAGATAGTGTGTATGCGTGTGTTTAGAATTATGTAAACGATTTGTACTTGAAACAGGGTTTCTGTAAACATCCCAGAGCGTTGTGAAAGAACCCGTTCTCTCTGACAGTGATCCTGGATATCAAAATGATGTAAACAACAGACGACGTGAGAAATCTGGCTACTGAGGATAGAGTGTGATGAAGCAGACAACAAAGCGGATGTTATCGCAACACTTTCATTATCTGCGAGGTCTTGAATTTGTCAAATGTTAAAATCAATTAACAAGAGACCTCACGGTATATTGACTAGTAAAAGACCTCATTTATTTTGAATTGTAAAAGCATATGGGAGAGTTGAGTATAAGTAATGTGGATCAAGTCGTAGCTATAGTTATGATGGCTTTGTTGCCTTGTCTACGTCGAGTTGCTCGACATTCCCCGACCTGGTTCACCCCTGCATACAGCACTTTGATTTTCACGTGATCATTATTTGACGCTCGTCGAAGTTCCTCCCCTCTTACTTCGAATTCTAATTGCAGAGATTGTTATTTATATATATATATATATATATATATATATATATATATATATATATATATACACTATTTTCATGCCTGATCGCTTTCCCCGCCATAGAGATACAGTATCAGGAACAATCCAACAATGGCCTTTCTTGTACACATCCTCTTTTCAGCTGTCACGTACAATGCGCCGAAACCAGAGTCCACCGTCCACAGCCGACTCCCTACAGACCACTCCACCTCAGTGCTTTATATGCCATGGTTCAGCCCACTGACAGCACGTCATCCCCAACCCTCTCCCTACATATCTTACGATCCAACTCATCCTTTCGCCCCACTTTATGTTTCAGTTCCTTAACTCCATTCTTCCATCTCCTTCACATTCAATCCCCTTCCCTCTTCCACCTCTGATACGTAAATCCTCTAAGTTAATCCCTTTTACACCAAGCATCGTTCTTAGAAATTACATTTTCATCATATCCACTCCTTCACTGTCCATTCAGTGCCTAAAAATCAAACCAAACCACACTGTCTGGACTACTGCATTTCCACCACACCAATCTTTGCCCTTACAGACACTGAACTTTTCTTCCTCAACAAGCTCTTTAGTAGACCCAAGACCCTAACCCCTATTTTTCAGCCTATGACTTACATCAGCCCCCATGGATACCTCTGCCACTTACACATTCAGGTATCTAAAGCACTCCAGTTCCTCCAGGTCCTTCTTCGAACTTACACTCAAACAATATTGTCTCAACCTTCTCACTTCTGCACCTTACTTTACTAGTGTTAACATTACATCTCTGCTTCCTTCTTTGACACACTCTCCTAGACTCAGACACCAGCATCTAGAGTTACTCCCTTGAGTCTGCCACCAGCAGCGTTTCATCTGCCAACAGCAGCTGACTCACCTTCCAATGTCCACCCCTAAACATACTATAGACTCGTTCCTCTCTCTTAGACTTCCTCTTTTGCCTCCTTCACCACCCCATCCATGAACACATCAGATAGCCTTGATAACATCACACGACCTTCACGTAGACCCATCTTCACACGGAACCACTTACCGTTCTCCTCTTCTCTTCCTACTCGCACACACGCCATACTCACCAAGTGAAAAACTCCTCACTTCTACTGGCAGCTTTTCCTCCACGTCATATATTCAAAACACCTTGTCTCTGTCAACCCTATCGTACGCTTTCTCTGTGCCCATAAATGCCACATAAATCCTTCCCTTTGTCTATGTATTTCTCTCATATATTCTTCAAAACAAATACGTGGCCCACACATCCTCTACCACTCCTGAAGCCACACTGTTCTTACCTATTCACATTCTCTGTGCATGTTATCATCCTTTCAGTCACCACTCTCACATACACCTTACCAAGTATACTCAGCAGTCTTACTCCTTTGCAATTTGAACATTCATTTTTGTCCAAAACCTTATACAAGGACATCATGCCAATCTTGTGGCACCTTACCTAGGACCATACATGAGATGAATTTCCTGACTGACCAGTTACATCTTTCTTGAGAAACTTAACTGCAGTCCCATCTACTCCTGCCATTTTACCATATGACGTAAGCTCTCACGACCTCCTTTGATTTAACCATACCATTCACCATGGCTCTATCACTTGGTGGACCTCTTACTTACTCCACCTCATCCTCACCATCACCTTTGCCTGTTACCATTTCCCTATCCGCTCCCCTTCAGTTTCATCCACTTCTGTTCACCTTACTCCAAAGCATTTTCTTACTCTTCTTGAAGTTCATCAATACTCTCTCTTCCATTTCTCATTCGTCCTTTTCTTCTCAGTC
>NC_092231.1:12093196-12110696 GCF_036320965.1 Panulirus ornatus
AAGACCCCCGGACAATACATTGCCTCCTTTGACAACAATGGCCAATGTGAACGCGCCAGAGATGCAAACAGTCCTGATTACAAAGCTCTGGTGAAATGGTTTTGTCTCTTCCAGATGTAAACAACTCCAGGGTGAGTTGCTTTGGCGAGAGTGGATTTGTTGATCATAATTGAAGACAATTGTGTTTTTTTTTTTGTGCGTGGCTTTGGAGAAGCACTTCAACTCTTAGATACCTGATTTCGAAGCCCTGGTCCCAGGGTCCGTCCAGTAGGTACAAACAAGTTTGATTACGTGGTTTTAAAGACAGGGTTTTGACTAATAAAGATACGGAAATATTTGACAACCTGACACAGAAAGATAGCCCTCGGGAAAAGGGTATAATTTCTATATGAATATTTGAAAAAGGAAGATGTAGCCCACTCAGTACCTGAGGAGTGTATGGAGCAGACATGCTGCTGTATGTGTTCTCCTGTGTTAGGCTGGGCGAATGGCTCAAGAACGTGTTTCTCTATCTGGATTGGTGATGCTGAAGCCCACGTATAGATACTAGTGGGTTAGAGTGACTGAAGCATCGGACAGTGCCATTACTGTAGATCATATGATCTCAGAACCTCTTTGATAGGTCTCGCGCAGCTTCACAAGGTGAATCAGTAGACCTCTTTGGAGCGATTGGGTCCTGGACAAAGACCGTACTCTTTTCCGTCCTTATGACAGTGATGCAGCCTCACTGAGGGTGAATTTTCACAAGCGATGTGACTTCTTGTAGGCAGAGTGTGTGTATGTGTGTGTGTGTGTGTGTCAGTGTGTGTGTGTGTGTGTGTGTGTGTGTGTGTAATTATGGATCTAATCTTATATTTCTAGAGGTTGAAAGTGCCATGGGTCGAGTGGTTCAGTTGAATACTTCTTAATTTGTTGTGACGAACAATAGTGTGCACACACGATGCGTCATGAACATGAAAATAGATAAACAGGCGAATGAACAAGATAAAATGGATAAACAAATAGATAAAAACTGTGTTGTACGAATGGTTTTCATGATGGTGATCGCGTACTTAACTCTCATCATCCTGACGATTGTGTTGTGAGAGCTGATGAGGTCCAGTGTGTTGTTGCGCGTATCGTGTGGATTAGGTATTGTGTTGATTATGCTGAGTGTTTCCACTGTGTTCCTCGTGTTGATCCTGGCCCGCGTGTTGATTGTACTGGGTGTGTTTATTATGATGAATGTGTTCCTTTGTTTGTGTTCTTTATGTTCTCTTGGGGGAGGTGCTGTGACAGAGGCGGTCACGCTCGATTTCGTTCCGTTCTGTCGTGTGGAGTACGTCTATTGCAGTGATTGTGCTTTGAAGTCCATTAATCGAGTGTATCATTCGAGTGTAGATTAATATGCAGATGGCTAACTGCATGGGGAGAGTGTGGCTTTTTCTCTTTTTCATTTCGGTGTACTGAGGAGGGAACGTGTGCATGCGCGCGCCGGAAGCCCGAGTTGAATGCGCTGAGGAGGCGTGTGGTGTGGGCTGCACTACTGGTGTGTTCGACCTGGGCGTCCAGGGCGTGTGCTGCTTATCGTGGACACCTGCCTGGACTGCATGTGAGCGGGGGCAGCCGCAGCCACTGGACGTGGGTGCCTGATGTTGTCCGGGGAGGAGGAGGGTGTGGGAGGAGGAGTGGGGGATTGGGCTGGGAGGCACGCAGGCAGGCAGGCAGACCGGGACATGGGAGGATGAGAGGCAGGAGTTAAGACTGGTGACGTGGGAGGCAGAAGCACTCGGGGGGGGGGGGGTTCGTGGGGTTGTGCGGGGGGTGTAAGGGGACGGCTGGAACTGGTGGGGTAGAGTGGGTGAAGTCAGAAGACACGGAGGGGTTTGAATGCGGTGGGTCGGGTGGTGTGAGGAGCCAGCTCGTGTTCTAGAGGCTCTGGGGGTGTGTGGGTCCTCAGGGTATGGGTGGTGGGGTGGGTGGGTGTGTCTGTGGCAGAGAGCGGGGTCGTGGAGGTCTCTAGAGGACCTCCCCTCACTACTCCTCCTCTTCCTCCTCACCCTGGCCTAGACGGCTGACACCTGCGTCTGGTATGGTCCATTAACGCCAATGTAATCTGTGGGGATCTGGTCGCTAGACACAGTGTTAATGGTTTATACTGCCATCTCCAAGCACAATCGGAACACTAGGTAGACAAAGGCAACTTCACATTGCCTCACCGAGTTGATATAAGTGTAATTACCGTGGCATGAGTGTCGTAACTATCATTAAACTGAAATGAAGATGGATATGCGATATCAATAAAGCGAATATAATACCCCCTAGAGAGGTAACAAGCATGTCACCAGCAGACCCATAGCGAAGAGGGAGGTGGGAATGACACGTTGATCAACAGGTGTCGACAAGGCCAGCGTGATTGTTTAGGTACAGGAGTTACGCTCTCATCTGACCAGGTACCGGCCATATATGGTCGCGACATGCAAGTGTATGGTTTATATTCCGGTCTCGCCGGCCATAACCTCGTCCAGGTATGACGAAGAGGTAAAGGTTTATATGCTAGTGAGTGTGTGGTATAGGCCGGTGGGGAGGTGAGGTGGGGGAGAATATAACCTTGCCAAGGACACGCGTCCACCTTGCCCCGAGGAGAAAGCAGTCGGGCTGCACCTGTTTGGTGTTCATCCGATTTTCGCACTCGACGGAGCGAATATTCGGACATTTTGTCACATTTTGGGGGTCATCTGGGGAGGTGTGATAGGCTGGGGGGAAAAAATGGGGATCTCGGAGGATATTGGCGTGACCTTTTATGGCAATTGGTTTGGAGTTGCGTCGTGGAACACAAGGAGAGGATTTGGACCAGCCGGCGCCACGGCCCATAATGGGAGTGAGGAGAGGCTGGTGTGAGAGTAGGTGGTGGTAGAGTAGGTGGTAGAGGAGTGTATGGTGAGAGAGCAGGTGGGTGGGAGAGCAGGTGGTTCAGACAGGTCCTCCACCATCACAAGCAGCCTCGATAAGACCCGATGGTCTGTTGGTGTGTTGAATTCAATTGTCGTGGCAGAGTCGGGGATGGGCTAATGTGTGGTGCACGATTTCCAGGTCTTCGGGCATTAGTCATTGATCATAGGAAATGATCTCAAAACAAGAATTACTTTGCTTATATTTCAACGATTAATCGGTAACAACACGACTAATATCTCTCGAAGATAAAGCAAAAGATATGGAATTAATTTTGCTTCTGGCTTAGGCCATACAGGAAATTCATGAGGAAAGAGATGGGTGGGTAAAAGAATGAAAATTTCTTAATTTTTCTATAGTGATTCACCTATGAATAGATATTGGATAGACATATGGTGTCATTAGAATTATGACTCCTAGTCCAACTCTGCACATGATGAAGAAAAAGAAAAAGTTAATCTTGTGAAAAAAAAAATGATGGTGACAACTTGATGATAAGAAAGAGCAAAGCAGTTCGTATACACAGAGCACTAGATGATTATGCATGAGGGTGCAAAAGAGCAGAGGAGACGCACATCACTGCTGAGAGAATGAGATGATCCTGAAAAGAATACAGAGAACCCTCTGTCTGGAGGACGAGGGAAATGAATGAACAGTGAAGTATACGCGGAGAAACAGCCATTAGTGAGAGTGAGAGAGTAAAGCGTGGGTAGTGAGAGTGTAGGGGGATGCTTGCGTCAGTGTTGGATGTACCGCACCCATTGTAACCAGTCAGGAATATTATGTGTAGGGATCACTATTGTGTGTGTGTGTGTGTGTGTGTGTGTGTGTGTGTGTGTGTGTGTGTGTGTGTATAATATGTCTGTGTCATAAGCTCGATTCATTATCTAAAGTCCTCATAAAGCCAGTTCATGAATGAAACAAAATATGGCCAAAGAAAACGAACAATATATATATATATATATATATATATATATATATATATATATATATATATATATATATATATATATATATATATATATATATATATTATGAAGAAGAACCTAATAGTTCTAGGAAGTGGAAAGCTTGCCTTTTGAAAATATCAGGACTTAAATCGTTAGGAAGGATATGAGAAGGTAAAGAGTTTCCATGTTAAGTGGAGTAGAGAAAGGAAAAGCATCAAAATGTCCCACCTTTGAATTACTAACAGACGCTGTGATAATGTGAAAGAGTGGCTTGCTAAGTACTGCATGGTCTCACGAATGGCTGGGACATGCAAACAGGCACATCTCGGTTGCTGAAACCGGAGTAATATCTGTAAAGGAGGGAAAGACAACCAACAGCTTGGCGCAAGAGAAGAAGTGGGTCAAGTTTTGAGGTCAGTGTGAGAAAGTGGATAAGTCGGATGGCTTTAGACTCGACTCCATTGAGTAAGTACGTAGAGCTTAGAACCCCAAGATGTGAAAGCAGCACTCCATACAAGGACGAAGCGATCCTTTTGTAAAATCAGAGTAACTATGAGACAAGGAGAATTTTCGGCGGCGATCGAATAAGACTCCAGGTTTCTATAGGGAAGACTTGGCCATTTCTGCACTGCTGGGCTTCCAGATATACCAGATATCGGAATGACACCAAGTATATTTCCATTGTTGAATGGGAGGATCAGGAAACCAACAAAATAGATGGGAAATATTCGTATGGATAGAGACTTTAAGGCTTTTGAAGGCTTTAGGTATCTGAGGCTTTAAGCTTAACTAGGTTACGTCTGCCCCACCGGAAAATTCTCTCCAGATTTAAGCCTTTAGAGTTAGTTGTAACGAGGCGAGTCGTAGATCGAGATGAAGTGGATTTAAATGAGGTGTGTGTGTGTGTGTGTGTGTGTGTGTGTGTGTGTGTGTGTGTGTGTGTGTGTGTGTGTGTGTGTGTGTAATAAGTTAGGGGGGCTTAGATATGAGCTGTGAGTGTATTGGTGAAAATGATAACTTTTTGAAGTCAGATCGGTGACGAATAGGAGAAAGAGGGCGGGGAAACACTTGGCAGCACTCAGAGAAAAAAAGAGACTACAAACGACAGAGAGGCGTGGAATGGTTGATTCAATAACAGTCACATGACCTGGTCAACGATGCAGTCTAAAGAGGGAACAGACTGATGGAAGAAAACAGGAAAAAAAAAAAAAAGAGTGAGCCAGGATATCACTCCCTGGTGCTGCTGCTGCAACATACCACCAGAGAGCTCTCGAGCCATGATGCACTACAACACCAGTTTCTCCAAAGTCAGAGACGATGACTGGCAGTATCAAGGCAGATAAGGATACCGCCCGTGGATCACGCCTTGCGAAAACAATACTGACCAGGGAGGAGACTGTGAGACTCAAGACGATAAAGGAAACGGGAGCTGTGAAAACCAGACGCTGGAGTTAGTATTAGCCAGAACAGTAGCAGAAGAGTGTAGAAAAGTAGTCCTAATTCAAGATAGGGCGTAGAAAAATGCGTTTACAAGATGAAGAAGCCTTGGGTTCTTAGACAGATGCGACAGGGGATACAAAGCGCAGAATCTGAAGCACACTGCTTTAAAATGCGTTTGTGTGATCACTGTTTGTGTGTTACGGTACGGGGAGAGAGCTTCACACTTGTAGTGCCCCGTGTGTGTGTGTGTGTGTGTGTGTGTGTGTGTGTGTGTGTGTGTGTCATAAACATGAATTCGAACATGTAACAGGATCTATGATTAAGATTGTCGAGACCCCTGTGGCGCAATCAGTTAGTGCACGGTACTTATATTAGAATTGTCGATAAATTGAAATGCATTCTGAACCTTTTATGTTCATCCTATGCATTGAAATGTATATCTGGCACAATGCCTTCGAATTGCCCTTGAATGGTTCGTTATGTATGTTCAAAGGTGTCTACATAAAAGAAACCATCACCCAGTGATAATACGGAGATAAGACACATACTTAACATTGTCAAAAGTACAAATATATTCGTGTATATATATATATATATATATATATATATATATATATATATATATATATATATATATATATATATATATACATAAAGCACTCTGATCATCTGGAAATGATAAGGAGATGGATAAAGCATGCATGGGCATCCGGCTTAAGAGTGCTCGTGTGGAGCTGTGTGGGCCACGCTTGCGTCCTGCTTGTGAGGCAGGCGGTAGCAAGTACGTGGAGAACGGGTGTCGGGTGGTGTGTGGGTGGGGGAAGCTCTGTTGCACCTGGCCAGCGTGGAGGAGTTTGACCTTACCACGGCTGGCTGGCATGTGGTGGAGCTTGACCTTACCTGGCTACAAATGGACGGGGCTTGACCTTACTCGGCTACAAAATGGATGGGGCTTGACCTTACCTGGCTAGAAATCATGTGGCTTGATCTTATCTAGCTGGCTGGCTGGAAGTGATGGAGCTTGACCTTATCTGGCTGACTGGCAAGTGGTGGAGCCTGACCTTACCTGGATACAAGTGGAGGGTGCTTTTACCTTATCTGACTGGATGTTCTTGGAAGGTGTCGGATGCTGGGGAAGGGAGAGGCTTTGGACAAGACTTGACCGGGTGTTGGGTGGAGTACCTTCTCTAACCGGATGTTGGGAGTATGGACCTTACTTGGCTTTGTGCGGTAGATATACTGCCCTTACATGGTCAGACGTGGCGGGGAACGGGGGATGTGTGTGTGTGTGTGTGTGTGTGTGTGTGTGTGTGTGTGTGTGTGTGTGTGGACCTTGCTTGACCGGGTGGTGGGCGAACCTTACCTGTCCAGGTGTGAGGGTCGCGGAGACCTTACCTGCAAGAGAGAGAGAGGAGCAAAGTGAGTAATGCGACAGTACCAGAGGAGGTGGTGAGTCAGCGTGGGGTGTTACCGTTGTGATATGCACCATCAACAACCACACCTCAGACATGTTGATATCACCATCACCATCCCAAAAACTCTCACCATCACTTGTAAATCTCCGTTGTCTCTTTATCACTATAAGCAACCACGACTCTTACAAACACCATCATCAACCACACCACTCATAATCACTATCACCAACCACACCACTCATAATTACCATCACCAACCACATCTTAAGCATACCATTATCATCATAACCAACATTAACATTTCAGGCATTTCATGATCACCATCACACCATAGGCATCTCATAATTACCATCACCACCAACAGTTATACCGAAGGCATCCATTATCTCACCATCATCTTCACTATTACACATCTATCTTCACTATTACACATCAGGCACCTACGACAGTAACATCTCACCACCATCACAGCCTACACCATAAGCATCCCGCCACCACCAACCACACATCAGGCATCCTGTTCAAGTCATCACCACCACCAGCAGCTATTTATCTAACATCACCATTATCAATAGATCAGTCAATTATCACAACTTGAAGCATAATTTGTCAGAGAAGAACATCCTTGATAATTCACTTGTACGTCGTGATGTATTTTTTTCCCCCTGTGTTCAGTGCCGTTACCTTCATCTATCATATTTCATAACTGCGGATCCGTTCAGTGTGGATCGAACCAAAAAGAAGACGGAGAAAAATTTCCCCACAAAACTACAAAGGCCTGGCTAACGGCGAACTCGTACAGTTAGCTGGAGTTTGAGGGAGTGGAAGACGACGAACACTTGCTGGATGATGAACAACGTCTCGAGAACGAGAATCTCTCAGCTAGAGAGTTGATGTACTCTTACCACACTAATCTCTATGTGTCCAACGTCTGTCCTCGAGTCGAAAACAGCCTTGAAAGTACTCCACTGGGGGGGTGGTCTGTTGTCGCTGTTTCCATTCCTCTCGTAGCTATGAGCTGGATGGGAACGAGTGGAGAGGGACGAACGGTTTCCGATCGAGATTCACAACGCAGCGAGAGCAGAATTCTCTCTCTCTCTCTCTCTCTCTCTCTCTCTCTCTCTCTCTCTCTCTCTCTCTCTCTCTCTCTCCTCAGCTCCATCCACGACCGAAGCTCCCCAAACAAAATATGCCTCTTAAGGACATCCAATCGCCCGGTGGATTGGACTCTTTTTGAGTGCGGCCACCACCACAACCGCCCATTTAATAAGCAGGTAATCTGAGCGGTCGGCCGGTACGCAGCATCTGACTGGGATCCATGTGGACTAATGAGAAAACAAGAGAGGGTTGGGTGAGAGGTTTGGGAGGTGGGGGTTGGGTGGGTGGTAGGGTTTACAATACAGACTACCCGACCGACAAATGGTACCAGAGAAGAGCCACCACAACAAAGCGAAAGAACAGGAGGAGGAGGTGGTGGATCGAAGGTAGTTGAAGGTAAGTAGGGAAGAAGAATGCTGGAGAAACTAGAAGTGAACGGAAAGAGGATCACAAGAGTTTGAAGGGATATTATGAAAAAGGGAACTGGGAAATGAGAAATGAAACAACGAGGGAATTAACCCATGCTTCATAGGTGACCACAGCATGACCCTTCTTATTCGCCTGTCATCCACGGGCCCCAACCCATACCTATATGTGTCTTCACCCCCTACCCCTCCCCTCTACCCCCTCCCTCCCTCCAAGTCCTTTTTACCTGCAAGTCACGTGCGTTGATGACGTATGCTTGGACAATTTATGAGGGCCACGGCCAGGCCGCCTCCTTCCTCCACCGCCACTCTCTTTAACTTTCCCCTACACACACACACACACACACACACACACACACACACACATGCATACACAAACACCGGAACTGAGTGAGCTGAGTTACAGCGGAAGATTACAGACACCATTGATTTGTCCACTATGCAAGAGAGAAGTGTAAAGGGAGACTTGATCATAACAGTTAAGTTTTGATATCAATTCGATGACGTCAGCAGTGAACAGTTCTTCATACAAGGGTAGAACAACCACAGGCCATAACACGACACTAAGGAGGAAGCAGCTCGGTAGAAAAGATGTGAAGAAGTATTTTTATAGAGTAAGCTGGGACCCCGCGAGTGCAGAACTCATTCCCCGTACCGTGCGAAGTAGTAATTATAAACGCGTGCGCGCGCACACACACACACACACACACACACACACACACACACACACACACACACACACACACACACACACATACAGACAGACAAAACGAGATAGATAGATAGATAGATAGATAGATAGAGAGAGAGAGAGAGAGAGAGAGAGAGAGAGAGAGAGAGAGAGAGAGAGAGAGAGAGAGAGAGAGAGTTTCTTTCATTTCTCTTGTTAAACCCAAGTAATTTTTCTCCCTTATTTTCCTTGGGACGAAATTTTTTTCTTACAATCTTCTCCCTTATCAAAACAAGACATACTGTCACCACCTCATTCTTTTTTGGCTGTAATATCTCCACGTAGTAACACCAACTTTTATACGTCTTCGCTCTAAAACCATTGGTCGTAGTGTCACTTCGTAGTGACACCAATGAATAACCACCTTTGCTCTGAAATACTACCTACATCAGTCACTCTCGTACTTCCTCTATCCATGGTCTCTATTCCTCTATCCAGAAGTTCTTCGAAGTCCTCTTGCGCCACAATGAACCCATAACACTCCCCGTCCTCATGGTGATCCCACACTCATCCTTTTTCTGTGTTGAATGCCGAAAAATCCGTTTTCTTTTTCTGTGTTGAATGCCGAAAAATCCGCTTTCTTATCTCACCTGAACAGTTCCCGGAATATCGTATCTTTTTTCTTTTCCTTCCGCCACGGCAAGTGTTGAGTGGTGAAGTACTGTTACTCGACCGCAGTAAATCCAGTGAAGACTGGATTGCACCTCAACGCATCCCTTTGTTAACCCCTCATCACTCCATCGTATAAGGTCTCATAGACCTCCCATCCATCTATCCTAGTCATCGTCGTAAGATCTGTCAGCCTTAGCTTCCCGTTTTCTACCCCAGTGGCTGAAGTAAAATCCCGTATTCTTTCTTCTCTGACAAATACATCACTCTCACGGTCTCCTTGTGGTCCTCCTGCTTACTCCAGCCAACACGGCGGCGTAGAGGAACAGTGTGGCTAAAAGCCCCTCGCCAACACCCTTGTGACTTTGAGGGAAAGGGGGTTCGAATCCTGCATTATGACGTTACACTCGTCGACATCCGACTTTCGACAGTCTATTTGTTTATGTTAATGATAACAGGAGCTCGTGGGATACTAATACGCCCGTTCGATCGCGATGGTGAAAGCAAAAACATGACCTTTTGCCTTCAAGACGACATTGTTTAAGCAATAGGTGATTGCTGTGATGATATTTTTTTTTCTCTCTCTCGTTGGTTTTTGCTTGGCTGTATAGCACTACTATCGGAGGGAGACTCGAATCGGCAAGAGAAGTGGTTTAAGAGACTATTGAATCCTTACTAATGAATCTTATTGTTACACTCGATCTGTATGCGCCGTCAGAATGTTGTATTGTGGTTGTCTGGAAGACGATGACTTAACTTATTAGCTTAAGTGATGTAATGGAAAGGAAATCTATATAATATATGCTAGAAAGAAGTGCATAGAACAACGTCTAGACTCGGAACTGTGTTCGTTCCACTCCTGTGGACCCACTGGAAAAAAAAAAGGGCATACAGGGACCTCTGAGACAACGAACATAACTAGAATGCACATCTAGTGCTGCTGAAGGTTAACCACTCCAAAGAATTTTTCTCATTTTCTTTTTTTTATTTCTTGCTGCGGAAGCCACCGTGGAGCTATATCTGTGGCGCTGACCTCTGATATAAAACGTTTAAAAGTCGTATTATAACAAGGGTCTGCCTGCCTGTCTGTGTACCTCAGCTAAATACTAACGAGAAACTCTGAACAATTCTCATTTCTTAACGATCGATCCCGACCGATATCAGCCTCGAAGAACTGACTTGACCGATATCAAATCTGACATTCGAATGTGACCGATATGATTACTGACCGATACCAGCTTTGACTGACCGGGTCAGAACCTGATCGATACCAGTTCTAACGGTCGTAACCGAACCGATGACTACGTTGTCGACTCAACCTGGCCCGATATCTATCTATCCTGATGATCGGACCTGACCGATGATGGCTTTGGTGGTCGAAACCTGATTGATATCCTCTCTGACGACCCAGATTGACCGATTATCAAATTCACTTAACGTATTGCGCCACCCATGACAGAAGTCTAAGGAGTCATCTTTGATTATAAGATCAAAATTTTTGACCTAAGAGGTCTGCCAAGGGGGCAATAACGTGGTTCGCTGGCGAAGTAAAACATGGAATTCAAACCTGTCAGCGCGTATAGATTAGATAGGCTCGCCTGTCGCTGGCGAAGGCGTTCGTGTGGTTGTATGAATGTGCGCGTTGTTATGGCACTTATTTAAGCGATCATGTGTCCTCTAAACGAGTCACTGTACTTGACGTCGAGTTATTACTCGGCGTTGGGTGTGAGGGACTGGCCACATCCGAGACCCATGTTCCCTATGAGGGCGACTGGGTCATCGATTACACGAGTAGAGTAAAAGTTCCTTTTAATCATTACTCGTTTGCCTGGTTACCAGTCGCACGCACGCCTCGCCTTTTGCCTCTCTTTCGCCCTTTACGGACGGTAGTTCGAGTGTTGCTTGTGCTAAGGTTGGCACGTTCTATAAGTTGACATGCACGTATCTGAAAATGAAAAAAAGAAGGAAAGCAGAAACATCCAGCTGCATTCGGCTGAACTGGAAACACACACACACACACAAAAAAAAAAGCGGACAAGAGAGAGAGAGAGAGAGAGAGAGAGAGAGAGAGAGAGAGAGAGAGAGAGAGAGAGAGAGAGAGAGAGAGAGAGATCAAGTTCAACAGCACGACGACACGAAGTACAGTATTAAACGCGAGGCTGAGGGGTGTGGTCTCGTTTGGGGGTCGGTTGGCATGCACACAACTTTGCCTTGCTTATCTTCGTTCTATATTTACTATCCGTCTCACCATGTTGCTAGATAGCAAGCTATGTCCTCACGTATAGAAATCGTCAGTCTATTACGAACGGCTGAGAGAGAGAGAGAGAGAGAGAGAGAGAGAGAGAGAGAGAGAGAGAGAGAGAGAGAGAGAGAGAGAGAGAGAGAGAGAGAGAGAGAGTGGACTGTACAAACGCATTTGCCTTTATATAATCAAGAAGGATTTACGATTATAATTTAGGTAATCTCTTCAAGCGAAAGTACAGCGACAGGTCGCTTGCTTCTCGTTTACTCGTGCGTGACGAAAGTCGTCCAGGGAACCATTATGATGTCTTCCCTTCTAAAGCGCCATTATATGGACCTTACTTGGATCGTGCCCTTATGCTTCCTCTCCTTTTATTTTTTTTCTTACACAGCGCCATTACGTGGATTGGAGATGGTGCCTTTGTGATTCGTCCCCTTCTCTAGCGCCATTATATGGATCTTAAGCAGTTGTAAAGGTCATATCTTGGCCGATGATTGCTCTGATGACCCAGCCCTGACCGGTAACCATCTCTCCTAATGACCTAACCTGACCAGTCATAGCTAATAGATAATGGAGAATAGATGATACCATGATGGATGCTTCTCCATCTACAGAATCATCATATGAACCCATTTAACTGTGTAGATTATGACGATTTCCCTTCTAAAGAACCATGAGAAGCATCCTTATGATGACCCAAATCTTACCACACCATTGCGTTGTCTCCCTCCCCCTTCAGCAGTACAGTTGCTGCTCCTCCCGTTGACAATGATATCGGTCTTTCCATCGACACACATAAGGTAGCTACTCTCCATACACTATGCCCTGCCAAATAGCCAAGCGATAGAAGTTCCTTATAAACTTTATGATCAACGCCTGTCCAGTATTCGGTGATAATAGTGAACCCTAGAACACATACATAGATACGGACCAGTTCCTTATATTCCAGCCATGGCTGCTGTGACCGCGCACTCGCTAATACGTTCGTTTAGTAGCAGTGTGAGAGAAGCGCTTTGCCAGTTTGAATAAAAGACGAGGGTAAGTGGTAGTTTTCTTAGACCCTGTGTAGGCAAGGGATAGCGGCGTGGCAGAAGCGAGACAGACAGACAGACAGGTGTGGACGTGAGTTTTAGTCCCTGAACGCAAAAGAGAATAGGCGTGTTGAAGCTAAAATGTCTGAGGACTATATAGGGCGTGAATCACATTGATTGTGTGGGAACTGACAATTTAAGAGAGAGAGGCATAGTAATAAGCGCACTCTAAGAGGATCGATCAAGACGTGCTGAAACGGTGCGGACACATGGAGAGGATGAGCGAAGAAAGAGTGATGACAGGGGTGTAGGAAACTAAGAAATAGATGGAAGAATGTAATGAAGCTGGTTCAGTGGTGTAAGGGCTGAACATCTAGCACTGCAAGAAATGTGCATGGTAGAAAATGAATTGGATCGTTGTGGTATATGGAGGGGGCCAGCATGCTGTCATATGGGCTGAACCAGGGTACATGAAGCTGTCAAAGTAAATCAAGGAGTCGCCTGTAGGGACTGGCTATGCATGGTGGGGTCTTTTGTCGGTACATCTTACATAACAGCTAGATATAGTGTATGAATGTAAGTGCAGCCACTGTTCATTAATTCCTGACGCTACCTTGCTGAGCTGGGGAAAGCAATTTGATATATATATATATATATATATATATATATATATATATATATATATATATATATATATATATATATATATATATATATCTTTTGGTTTGATTAATGTGCCATTTGTAAAAGAGAATTTATAAATGTGTTTTAGATCATTTATGTCGAGTCAGCCACAAGAACTGGAATTTTCGTTTGCCAGAGAGCCAAAACAGCTGACGAGAAATGGACGTAAGCAAAGTGTTGATTAGGACAGGCAGAGGGACCAAGGCTAAGAGAGGGAAACGAACAACTGGAGAACGTAAATAAGACACAAGATGACGAAAAGATGTAAACTAAGACTAGACAAAATAAGGCATTACTTCAACAAGGATGCTGACGAACAGGGGTCGTGGGAGGGAGTGTCGGGGTGAGGTGGTTGATGGGGGGGGAGCAGCGAGAAGTAGTGGGGTTGGGGTGGATGGAGGAGGGGAGAGAAGTAGTGGGGAGTGGGGTGGATGGGGGGAATAAAAGTATGAGTCATACATTAATGTATTCAAGCGATTAATAAAACATGATGTCATGAGTATTGACCATCCCGATCCTCTCCAGACGTTCGTTGGTGAGAGGAAAGAAGGGGTCGACCAGCTTGCTGTTTGGCTTCACCTGTCCCATTCCCTTCACTCTCCCCTCCTTCACCCCCCCCCACCAACGTGGAGGGGAAGGGGGACAGCGGCGGCTCATAACCTCTACCCCCCCCCCCCCCCCCCCCCCCCCCCCCCCCCCCCCCCCCCCCCCCCCCACCCTCCCCCATGAACCACCATCCGCTCCTCCTCTGAGCAGCTGGATATTGCTCATGGCGATGTGTCACGAGGAGGGAGTGGCACTTCACGAAGGCAAAATGCCACATGAACCACAAGTTTTCGTCCGGCAGCCATTTCCTGGTGGGGACGTTCGAGGGCGCCGGTCACGGGAGGCCCGGACGACGGCGCGTTGGGCACCACTTGGATGGCTAAAGCTTTGTGAACCTTTGAACCGGATCTTGGAGAGGGAGGGACAAACCTCTAGTTGACTTACACACGTGATTTGACTCCGTTAGGATGCGAGAGTCGAACCCAGGCTTCTGAGAACAGCGGGAGATCTGCATACCACTGACCCACCAATTAGGTGAAACTTATCACTCTGGAACTGCTGTGTTCAGTTCCAGGGGCTCCGCCTACACAGGCCCCTCCCAGCGCCAGCGAGCCTCTGCAAAAGTGACTTCTCAATCTTCTCACTCGCGTATAACGTCGAGGAGGTGAAGTCCGGTAACACCTCTATATACGTGGTCGTAGTGTAGTGGAGAGGACAAGAGAAAAGGAACATCAGACTGCGTATGGAAGGATGGAGCGAAATCGTTTGGGTACTTGGCGAGGTAGTGTTTGATCAAGTGTTTGCGACGTAGCACGAGCAACGGACGGAAGTAATCCACCACATTTCCTCACGTCTATTCTCTACCTATCATGTTTTACGAAACTCCTCCTTTCCAAGGCTGCTCTACTTCCAGCACGGCAGAGATGATGGATTCTATAGAGTCAGAAGTCCTATGACGAGGCTGTGCTCCCAGTGATAGAGCCTTGCCAAAGGTGACCTTTTTTTTTTTTCCACCTCGCGGTGTGACTTTATGTAGGATGAATGCAGTGCCCACACAGATTTATAGATTTATGTGCTACTTTGCTGCACAGCCACCCACCAGCCTGGTCAACACGACGCGCCTGACAGCAGGAATAGAACAGCCCAGTAGGCATAAAAGACGGAGAATCTGCGTTAAGTGGAAAAATTCAGAATTCGACATGACACCTATGACAGAAGACAAGTGTGGTATGTTGTGGTAGCATGACAGAAGCCCAGTGTGGTACGTTGTGGTAGCACAGTTTTCTCTATTGATTTTAACCACCAATAATCCTACCAACCCACATTTCTATTTATAAGCAAATCTTTTCCTCCACTTCAGACAACTATTTTTTTTTCATCATTTACATTTTTCCTCTTTTCCTTTCACCACGTAGCAACTCTTCCCGTGTTCCCTGAGGTAAGCTTATCTCTCCCCCTGCCTGTCCTTCTCCGCATGAATGCCCTCCCTGCGCACCACCGGTAACAACCTTCCCCCCGCCATCCCCCCTTGCAGCCACAGACGAACTCCTCCACACTTTAATTCCTGCCTCACTCGCTACCAATTGACCAACCCTACCCCCTCCTCCCCTCTCTCCCCTTCACACCGCAGCTTCTACCTCCCACTGGCCAAACAAACCCAGAGCCTCTTGCTTGGATACAGTACGAGGGGAGGTGACGTAATGGTGGCCCAAGTGCTGAAGCAATGACTGGATGTTTTTATCATGTGGTGTCATGGTGCCTTGCCCTAGCCACACGTCTTTCATGTGCACCAGACTCCTGCTGCTCCTCACTCTTACTCTCTCCGTGTTGTGGCTCTGTTTGCCACACCCTCGGGAGCCATATCTCAGGGCGATGCAACGCACTCCCCAGCACCAGAGTCCACCTGTGGTTCCTTCCTCCTTCATCATACCTGGAGCCTTACATCCTACCTGGGTACTCGGGCACCACACCTTGGGTTCCGTATTGTACCTCTTCCACCACAACTGGGGTTCCACATCCTGCCTCATAACCACAGCTGGGGCTCCACATACTGCCTCATAACCATAGCTAGGGTTCCACATCCTGCCTCATAACCACAGCTGGGGTTTCCACATCCTACCTCATAACCACAGCTGGGGTTTCCACATCCTACCTTATAACCACAGCTGGGGTTTCCACATCCTACCTCATAACCACAGCTGGGGTTTCCACATCCTACCTCATAACCACAGCTGGGGTTTCCACATCCTACCTCATAACCACAGCTGGGGTTTCCACATCCTACCTCATAACCACAGCTGGGGTTTCCACATCCTACCTCATAACCACAGCTGGGGTTCCACATCCTACCTCTTACACCACAGTTGGCTTTCCCACGACCTACCACCTCGGGCACACCACACTTGATGCTCCCCAACCACATACAAGTCACCAAAGAAAATTACATTTGGGTCACCAGTACACAACAGCGGGACCCCATCTTGCATTTCACAACACCATACCTGCGGTGCCTCGTTACCCTTGGGGGGGCACCAAGCCACACTTTAGAGGCACCACACCCACTGCTGCCACACCACCAACCCCCCTCCCTGAGACACCACAGTCACACGTAAGGTACAGTCGAGCTTGCGGCACTCCATCTACCACACAGCACCTAACATACCACATCAGGATCCTCTGGAACCCCCACTCCTTCGGCCACCACCACACCTTCGGATTAATGTTGCAGCAGACACTAATATCTTACCATTCCTCTTAAGTGGTCGGGGAGACATACGTGTAAAAGACAGTTCTGAGGGTACGCAAATAGACATGCAGATGGAGGCTCGCATACAGAAAAGGTCACAGATTCATTAGACAGACGAATGTGTAGCCTGGTAATACACGAGAGGTATCAGCCATGCGTGACGGTGCCTCATTCTCTGGGTCAGCTGCCAAGGTGTGCCCAGGAACACACACACACACACACACACACACACACACACACACACACACACCATCTCCATCCCACCCCTGCTCTCCCCTCCACTGGTTGGTCCTAAAGAAAGTGAGAGAGAGAGAGAGAGAGAGAGAGAGAGAGAGAGAGAGAGAGAGAGAGAGAGAGAGAGAGAGAGAGAGAGCAAGAAGAGCAAGGTAGTACACACACACACACACACACACACACACACACACAATCTCTCTCTCTCTCTCTCTCTCTCTCTCTCTCTCTCTCTCTCTCTCTCTCTCTCTCTCTCTCTCTCTCTCTCTCTCTCTCTCTCTCTCTCTCTCTCTCTCTCTCTCTCTCTCTCTCTCTCTCTCTCTCTCTCTCTCTCTCCCAGCTTTTGTTGTTTCATTATCTGGGAGATTCCTGTGCTTCTCAGCAATTATGACCTCTTCTAACTGGGGCAGCTCGTGCAGGCT
>NC_092231.1:12115696-12120696 GCF_036320965.1 Panulirus ornatus
AACGAAACGCAATTAATCTGAAGCGTTTTCTCCTATTTTTTTCCTAACATTACACAGACACCTGTGGAGCCCTGATTAATATCTACTTTCTTTAATTTTTTTTTACCTCTCTCACCCGAGATGGCCTTGACTACGGCATGTTCCATCCGTGGCGTGTTGGTCGACGTAACAGAAAAAAAAAGAGAAAGAAAGAAAGACATTGGGAAACAAGAGTGTCTGAAGAAATGCCTTCGTATCATTAATGAGCTTTTGATCATCACACGGATGAAGGCACTATAAACTGAGGGTTTGAATACGTGTGAACATATGTACTAAGATGAGAAGAGAATTGAGGGTACGTGTGTAACATGACTGCAAACCAAGATTTGAAATGCATGTTCGGTTTGTATAGGCTAAGGGGGTCAGTACATCAGCTAATCTGAAGTACCCAGAGTGTGTTGTGATGCGTTCGTTAAACGCAGTATCATAATCATTTATATATGCTTCAGATTTTCGAAGCATCTTCATAAACTCTTAGAGATAAACGAAGAATTATCTAGCTTCTAGCAATGATCATTTATATGCACATGCTCATTAGTGAGGAGTATCACGTCCTTATCCTTATTAAACTTCTTAGAGATAGCAACATAGAGGGTTGGATTGCTACATAGAGGGTTGGATAGCTATATAGAGGGTTGGATAGCTATATAGAGGGTTGGATAGCTATATAGAGGGTTGATGGGTTCTTTGTGCTTAGGCCTATGAAATGCCAGGTTCACAAGAACCCATTAGAGTCTAGTTATATGAACAGCCCGAAAAATCTTTAACGCCATCGTCAGATAACACAGAGGGAGATGAATTGCTCAGTGAACGAGAGGGCAGAAGAGGCATGGATGATAATAGATGCAAATAGGACGAGAGGTTTAATTGGAAATTACAAAACAGTGAGCACGAACAATTCCTCATGAGTCGAGGGGATATTCATCATTCACTGTACGATTTAATGTATTGCAGTGTAATACGTTTGTGAGATAGAGCACGGAGGTAATAGCTCACGTATGGTGACCACCCTACACCGACTAGATAACTAAGTGACTGCTTACACTTCATGTTATCTCCATTAACAGAAGCGACACGGAGCTTTTCTCTCCTTTTTTATATTCATGTGGCTGTGTTATTATCATATTAACACCATCAGCACATGTATGCCTAGCTGCTTAGCATGCTTAGCAGGAGAGTTCTAATTGACGGTACGTTATGGAGTGTCTCATGGGAAGAGAGAGAGAGAGAGAGAGAGAGAGAGAGAGAGAGAGAGAGAGAGAGAGAGAGAGAGAGAGAGAGAGAGAGAGAGAGAGGTAGCTCTACGGGAGGGTGGCATCGGGTGATGTACAAGGGTAGAGGAGGCTCTTGCTGTTGGGTTGGCCTGACACTGAGGTCTAATGTCAGGCGCCTACAGCTGGCAGTTGACCCGTCCACTACCTGGCTTGACCCATGACTCACACCCACAAAAACTGGTCCCCGCAGCACCACAGTAAACACCCGCACACACACACACACACACACACACACACACACACACACACACACACACACACACACACTTCCCTTTGCTGAAGTCCAATTACCGCAACTGATCACTCAGTACCTCGCTACTCCCCTTTGATCGTCAAGCCGTTCCGTCCATCTCTTTGGCGTGGAAATGGTATAGTGTTTCGGGCATTAACACAGCCATGTGCTTCTGGAGGTGAGAGATACAACCGCTAGTGACTGGCTCGCCTCCGATCAACCCACCCACCCCCTAAGGACTGGACTACCTTGTGGCCATCGTCGAGGTGGTGGGGAGGAGGAGGAGGAGGAGGAGGAGTTGGGAGTTGTTAGCGACGTCGTGAGTAATGGTAGGCCAGAATCTGCTCCAAGCCATCGATGTCGTACGCGACGCTACACGTGCATTCCTCCTCACTGATTAAGGGAGTCTTTGTATTTCTCTTTTCTTTTCTACAAACAGAAGAAGGGATGAAGGTGAGCGAGGGACGAACGATCTGCTCCTGTTGCTAAGGAAATGATGTAGAAGGAATCCTTGAGTTGCACCGGCTGTCTTTTGTGGGTCATAAGGTCAGATGGTTGACTTCCTCAGTGTCGTTTCTGCCGTGAGATCCGGCTGATGGTGTGTGTGTGTGTGTGTGTGTGTGTGTGTGTGTGTGTGTGTGTGTTCCCGGGCAGAGTCCTTCTCCAGTGGCACCCGGGGTGGTGGAAGTGCTCGGCCTTCCCTTCTCTGAGGTGGATTTTCGTGTTGAGGGCGTGGCGGCGGGCGGCTGATGCTACGAGGGGAGGGTGTGTGTGTGTGTGTGTGTGTAGCTTAAGATGTGAATGTGAGTGGCTGTGGTCAGGGGTGAAGAACAGAGATGCGGAGACATAGATAAAAAGAGAATAGTAGAGAAAGAGGAAGAGAAAAAAGATGATATAAAAAAGATACAAAGAATGAAATAGACGCATGAACGAGAACAAAACACAAACGCCAACACATACATTCGTCAACACATCACCTCAACCAAACGTAAGATGGAGACGAACGGAAACACAAAGAGAGAAGGAACGGCTAACCGGACTGTGACCCGCTCAAGGAAGTCCAGCCCTGCGACCACCACCAGTTGACCGAGAGCAACACACACACACACACACACACACACACACACACACACACACACACACACAGGTTAACCTTTTCCAGTGCCGTGTTTCCCAGAGGACCAAGCATGCAACCTCCTGCCCGTGTTTATGGGGGAAGTCCACAGTAGCCTGTACGGTAAACAAGGCGAGCAACACTTAACAGTAAACACCCCAGCATGATTGATATGTAGGACGGTCTCGTCCGTCTTGTAGTTCTACAGAGATACTAATTGTTGGCTGTTGAGTTAAAGAACGTACAAGTCACTGAACTTGTAAGCCATACGCCTTAATCTTACAAAGTAAACACACACACACACACACACACACACACACACACACACACACACACACACACTTTATAATGTAGATAAATAGATACAAGAATACACCCATTTCTTTCTTGTTCATAATGATAGAAATGTCAGCTGTATATTGCACATGGAGAGCCATATGGACACCGATAACGGCATGACCCCAGCCAGCCTCCTCTTACAGACTGCGAGTCGTCATTAGATCCAGCTCTGGGGTTTTCTCTAATAAAGGTGAAAGCGAGGTCAAAAGGCTGATCCTATTAACTTGTGAAATATGGCTTCTTAATGGGCCACCATGCCGCCTGACGGTGAGCCACCTGCCAGGTGACGGTAGCCAAGGTGAAGAGGAGGGAGTTGAGGCATAGGTGAGGGGTAGTGAGGTACGAATGTGAGGAGGGGTAGTGAGGCACGAAGGTGAGGGTGTAGTGAGGCGCAGGTTGGTGAAGGGTAGTGAGGCACGAAAGTGAGGAGTAGTGAGGACGAAGATGAGGGGTAGTGAGGCTCAGGTGATGATGAGGGTAAAATGGAGCACAGATGATGACACACGAGACACTTGTTAGGGAAATGAGAGGCGCTGAGGATGATGCTGAGTGACGATGTGAAGGAAGAGGTGAGGGAAGTAAGATACAGGAAGGGAAGAGAATTGTACCGCGGAAGACGAGGCTAGTGAAGCAACACAAAGAGAAAGAGAGCGCGAGAGAAGGCGAGGAAAGAAAATGACGGATGGCGACGATACGTTAGTTAAGAAAACGGGAAACGTGTGTGTGTGTGTGTGTGTGTGTGTGTGTGTGTGTGTGTGAACATATCTCCAGTGGGGAAGCACGTCATCGCCAAGCCGGTCCCTCTGGCCTGTGCCTGGCCCAGAAGTACAGAAGAACAACACACGGGCAATACCGCACAGTGGCCGCCGACCCTCACGGTGAGCCACATGGGCAAGGCAACAACGGCTGGTGAACAGGTGGTTCCCCAGTGTTCTGGCCCATCACGTGATCTCCAGGGATCCCTCGGGATGGTGGGTAGGAGCCAGTAACGTTGGTTATGAGTCGGCAAGTCCCCAGCCAGCCAGCCAGCCAGCCAGCCAGCTAGGGTCTGGCATCCCTGGTTGGCTTCGCGACTGCCTCTGAATGACGATAAGAAGGCGTCAATGATTTGGAGTCAGGGTGCGCGCGCTGCTCTTCCTGGTTCATCAGATCAGGCGGGACGAAGTGAGGAGCAAAACAAGAAAATAGAAATGAAACAGCAGGTGTTTACTGTAAACCTCTGTAAACTGGAGGTGGTAGTCGTTAGGAAATTAGACAGGGCATCTAGGGGTATACCTAATAAGGTTGGGTTTATCGTGGAATACTACCGGGAGCTAAGTGAGAGGTGGTGCGCAGTGTAGCGCTGTCTTGACGCGTGATATGCATGGCCAGGTATCTAGGTTGATTTTATGGTTTGTCCTGCGACGTAAACCTCACCAGTTCCCTCCACGTCAAGCTGGTGGACACTCGCGCCCCGCGGGACCCCAGCTGATGCCCACAACCTCAGCGAACCTTCTTACGCATGACGGTACGATCCCTGCCCATAATGGTACGATCCCTGCCCAGAACGGTACGATACCTGCCCATTACGGTACGATCCCTGCCTATTACGGTACGATCCCTGCCCATAACGGTACGATTCTTGCCCGTGACGTTGTGACCACTACTGAGAATGGCACAATCCTTGTCCAGGATGGTACGATCAACGCGCAGGATATTACGATCCTTAGCCACGACGTTGCAGCCCTTACGTTAACCTGCTTGCCCTTTCTTGAGCACAGCAGAGCAGGACGGTGAGCGACCCTTACTCAAAGCTGTGAGATCGTAGGGCATAGGCGTTGTAACCCTCGCGTTAGCTAAGCCATACGACCCTTCGATATATATATATATATATATATATATATATATATATATATATATATATATATATATATATATAGATAGATAGATAGATAGATAGATAGATAGATATGATGGCCTGAAACATGACACAGACCCTTATGGGTCGAGTCAAATGCCAGGC
>NC_092231.1:12125696-12168196 GCF_036320965.1 Panulirus ornatus
TGTGTCACAAGCCCATGTGTCACACCCATAAGGATTTGCCACAAATATAAGTATGCCTTCTTAACCACAAATAGATTGCTGCAATCAACAGCACTGTAACACACGCAAAAGAGGGCATCGCAGATGTGCATCACAACCATCAAAAAAACTGTGTGACAACCATGAGAACGCATTACAGTCGCGAGGATGAATTGCAGCTTAAATCGCAACCAAGGATAGTGTGTCAGAACCATGTGTCACAACCAGATGGATGGGTCACAGATCTGTGTTACAAAAATAAGAACACCTGCAGCCCGCGGCCCAATACCACCAGTTGAATGTACCATTGTTACAAAGGAGAGAATTTGATACATTTACCTGTCACGTCCATTACGAAGCATTGCGGTTGTCACAGTTCAAAGGCTGGATTTCAGCTATGTGTGATGTAATTAACCGTAAAATTGTGTGTTGCGGTACAGAACGACGGGCGAAATGATGTGTCGCTAACATAACACGGGGGGTTACACTCCATCAGTCACAATCCAGATCACGTTCCCCCAACCCGAAGAAGACAACGTGTCATGTATTGGTGTCAAGTCCATGCGTCTGTGTCAGGTCCCTTATGTCAGAACGATAAGGATGCGTCACTTTCGTATGACCCAAAACCTGCAGATGATGTGCAAAAGCCATGAATCATGTTATCAAAACCATGTGTCACAGCTATAATAATTTGATCACCCACCCCATCATTACAGACTCAACCTACATAAGAAAACGTAGCCAGGCACATGTAATGTGAGTAACACTTTTGCCTAATTGGTAGACAAAAGTCCCCCTCTTTATCAAGACTGAATCAACGCGCACGCTTACGAACGTTAACTAAAGAAAACATTCACCCTAATTGATGATTCATGACACGTACTTTCTTCTGATGAAACCATCACAAGAGAATACAGCGAGCACGCAATGACTCCCACTGATTAGATCAGGAATACAAGAAGCTAAAATGAGAACGCCAAGACCCATTGGAGGGAAAACTAAGAAAGACAGATAGAAACGGCACAATTCCAGTGCAAGGGAAGGCACAAAGCAACAGAGATAGTTTGGATATTCGTAAACAGGATGGAAGAAGAAGGATGCTTTGCTAAGAGAATGGGAGATTTGGAGGGCAAAACGGAACAAAAACCAGAGGCAGACCATGGAAACGATGGAGGGACTGTGTGGTTGAAGTCTCAATAGTTGAAGTGTTGGTCGAGGACAGCCAGCCAGGCGTACAAGAACTGAGGGAAACTGGTGTGTGTCTGCTGATAAACTGAAGTGGAAGAGGAGGAGGAGGAGGAGGAGGAGAAGAAGGTGGTCCAAACGACATGCTGAAGGCCTTGCCTCGGAGCCAACGTAAGAAGTATTTATAAGATTTCGCTGATTTAGACATTCAAGTTCCCAAGACACGGTGCTAGTGACAACAGGTTTGGTAACGACTAACTCGACTGCCTGAGGTTTAATGTAGTTTACCCTTTTCCAATAGAAACGTTGTGGGATAATGAGGTAACACTGCTCAAGAGTTATTCGATAGAGGAATCTCCACGTAAGGAGCTACAACGTAAGAGAATGATGACATCGGGTTGAGGGGCTGCCACTGTCCAAGTCTTCGAAATTATGCTATTTTGACGAAGACGGTGTGTGGCTTTCGGATGAAACTTGTGTCTTTATCCATAGGATTTGCTTTGCTTTGCATCCTGTGCAGCATGTGACGTGGTGTGATCCGTACGTATGACTCTACCAACCACATCGTGAACGGATCAGTCTGGGTCGCCAGCTTGTTGTTATACCGTGATCGTTTCGAAAGGTTACTGTTCGTTAAAAGTTATCCCTCGTCCGTTGACGGAAAACTACGTCGCACGCAGCTGGTCCACTCGCCAGCCAGCTGGTGCTGGTTGGAAAACTTAATCCCGAAACCTTATCCGGACTGTAGCTGACGTGTGTGTTAGATCCACCGCCTCTGAACATGGTAGCGGCATGTGTCAGTCTCCCAGAATTATATTTATAGTCTGTAACCGTGATTAAGGCGATGTGCCGACGGCTTTCGTAGAATCGTTGAGAAAATAGTCACTCCCCCACATAAGATTCTCCAATGTTTAAAAGCTTTAAGAGTCAATCTCCATGTTTGATACGTAACTTACTTAGCGCCACGTAGAAAAAAAAAAAGTTAAATCGCATGTGACATTTATGAATTTCGATAGACACCTACTTAGTAATATCCATATTTGTGCTGTGGTTATCGTCTGATAGAACAACACTATAAATCCAGGATACAATGTCGTCAAGTCGGCAAACAAATGGCTGGATGGATTCATTAAGTAAGTGGATACAATATAGAATCGAGGGCTTCAATCCTTTCTGGGAACTAGCTCCTTCATCGGCTATCAGAATCTAATACTTTTAAGAGGTAACTCCCATGCAAGACGACGTATACATAAGAGAGATCAAACGACAATATCAGTAATCCACTTCCAGTACGTAAAGCACCAAAAAAAATGAATGAGTATACGATGAATTATGTACAGGTTCTTTACGCTGATGAAGGAGAGAGAGAGAGAGAGAGAGAGAGAGAGAGAGAGAGAGAGAGAGAGAGAGAGAGAGAGAGAGAGAGAGAGAGAGACTGCCTTTGTGGCCAGTTCGCGCCTGTCACCTGCATCTGTTTAGGGTTTAATGACTACTCAACAACACCATTATCTATCGGCGGAACGAATCCCCCTTTTGCAGGAAAATATAAATGTCTCGAAGGCTTTAAAGTAAAATCGTAAGAGTGTCTTAAAGGTAAGAGGAGTAGAGGAGGGTGACTCAGACTACCTGGCCACCCTCCTAAAAAGGCGCAAGTGCAGCCCTTCTTAATTGGCAAACGGTAATAGAACGTCTACAAGAGCTTCTTATTACCACGGTTTCATTGGACAACAACAGTTCGCTTGTAGACCAGACAGAGCAAGAATGTTGGGTGGTGAAACACCTGGAGAGGGTGGCGGAATGACTGGAAGATGCACGAAATTCTTAATATAAATGGATGTATGTACATAATGTACAAAGTACATCTGAATGTGGCGCACCGTATTTAGCATTTTGGGGTGCTAAGGATCTCAGGGATTCCGTCTGATACAGCTGCCAGTGAGGGAGGGAAATGCTCAGGGAATAGTCGTGATAACCCCACCAAAGCCTGGCTCTTCTTCCGTCCATCTTACCAACATTTTGAGGCCTTTAAACCATTCTATCTTTTGCTAGACACCACCTGCCTGGCTGACACATCTCCCCTCAAACAGCTCTCAGTGACCTAGCTGTCTCACGACGATCTCGCTGATTCTTTTCACATCCCAGACTGAAATCCACTTTCAAGTTTCAATCCTTTCTTTTTTAATGGAGTCTGAGACGGCTGTAATAGAAATACACCCGGTGAGCACTTTGTGGGACTTGAATCTCTCTGGACTTTGATAATGTCGAATGCCTCAAGATTTGTGTGCCTGTGATGACTCGTTCTCTCTCATTCACCTCTTGATCTAACTCTCTGCACCTTTTTTTTAAGATCCTTCGACTGTCTAATTTCCTGCCATGAGGCCTGGCTACCCTCTCTTCTCCAAGCTGAGGACCGCTAATTAGGGGACATCTGTGTACATCACAAGGTGTGGCTAAAATCCTCCTGCAGATAGTTAGGAGCCTGAGAGACCGCTCTTACTCTCTCGATTCTTAAGGACCTGAAGCAAATCATCAACTCGTTATTCACATTACTGACAATCATGATCTCTTTTCCAACACTTTAGATTCATTTGTCATCTCCAGTTCCTTGCACTCTACCTGCTCAAATTCACTCGCAAAAACTTCTGATTCTACACCTTTTGCAAATGTCTCTCTGCTTACTTGCCATCTTCGTCCAATAACCTGCTGCAGGTGCTAATTAGGATACATCAGTAATGCTAATGGGATTAACATGGGAAAACTCTCTTTTTCTTTTTTACTTTCATTTATGTACAGGTTGTGTGTATCACTAGTTTTCACGTGTCAATGGCTTCACTGGACCTTTCTTTCATCTGTCCAACCAAGGAAGATCTGTGTAGATCATATATAACTCTCCCAAATTGGTGTTATGTCAGCCTGTTTACGTAATATCATGGTGTTAAACCATACCATTCATGTTGATGTAGTGTTATGCCATACTATTTCATTTGCTACCTTAGTGGTCAGTGGTCAGATAGTAGCGCCGCAACAATCGACAGTTGTGTGCGCTTGTCGTCTGCTCTGTTAACATCTGCCTTTGATATTATCGGGCAAAATGAAGGCGGTAACGGGTATCATGACATGTACACCAGGATGGATGAGGTGCTCTATCTGCAGAAGGAGTAGAATGACACACACACACACACACACACACACACACACACACACACACACACACACACACACACAACCACACACACACCTGAATTCCACCGATTTCCGAAATATAAGAAGCTAATGGTTACCATAACAATGACATACCATATATATTCACAACCAGTGATTAAGATTAAACTAATCCTTGATGCTCCATATAAGGATTAATTAGTTACTCATTGAATAAGTTACTTGTCATATCATTCACGAGTTAGCCATCAAATATACACTAACCGTTCTCTACGCGTTTCGGGTACAAGTTACTAGCTCACTCACGAGATGGCGCTGACGGCAGCGTTTGACAACTCCTCCAAAGCTCTGCTCATCCGGGATAGTTTCACTTCCCTTATACATTCTACCCGACGCAGTTTTGTTCGTTACTTCGTTTTCCTTTAACCCACAACAGCACAGGCGTCTTTAGGATGTGGCTGGTCTGTCTTTGTTTGTCCCGGTTTTCGGCAGTGTTACGTCAGTGTTGCGATGTGAGAGCTGTTTATATGTATACGTATATATACCAGTGACCTTTAAGAACGATGGCTAATACACCTGAAGCAACTCTAGTTGGTGTGTAGACATTCAGAAAGTATAAACATTGAGTGTTTTCATGCCATAACGATCATAACTGCTCGTCACAAGGCGCAGGGCACAAAGAGGTCAAAGAACTATAGTGCTAACTAGATGGATAAAGAAGTCGCACTGAGGATTGTGGACGACCTTGACGGGGGTAAGTAGAATTTCGTTGTGAAGTTATATAGGCAAGTTTGAGGATAGTGGTGAATCATCGAACGATACTTCGAGACCCAGTACGCAAGTAAGTAGGGCTGTTCCCGCACTGTGTATTTTCATATCCTTGTTTATGGTTTATTTCTGAGGAAATTTTTTTTGTAGGCAATATGTTTCCATTGTCGTGTTTTCTGTAGACTGTGTGGAATGGTATGTATTTTTAGATATGTAACATTTTATGGCCGTATTCGTATAGAAAATGTTTTTGCATTAATGGTTATTCAAAAGGAACTAGATGAGGGTTTTTAGGATCATTTTAATGGAAAGTGGTGTGTCTGTTGTATATAGAATTTTGTTTATCGAAAAAGACTTATACGTGTTCGGTGTTAGAGTGAAGCATTTCGAGACCTCGATACCCTGAGCGGGTTGGGTTGGGTGCCTGAGGCTCGACAGTGTTAATGAACTCTCGTAATCTGACCTCAGAACTTGACCCACTTTTCGTACGCTACGTTATAATCTTTTTTCCTCTCTTCTGTAGACAATACCTCGGTCTTTGCTCCCAGAAGTTAGGTTCGATGCTTTTCCGCCACCACTGTTAAACCAGGTCATGCGGTAATCACCGAACCATACTACTGTCATTACCTTCTGGTCTTAGGAATTTACATTAGAGACGTTGTGGCGTCTTTTTTTTTTGTCTCGATTTTGAGTAATTCTTCTTCAGCGACATTTTTTTTGATGAAAGTTTCGAGTCATTTACAAAAATCTAAAGGCTATATACACACATGAACAGAGGAAGTGGGTGAGTATATATGCACAATCACAGAGGAAGTGGGTGAGTTTAGGCACACTTCCTGGTAAGAGAATGACACAGACGACATGACAGGAGTTTATTAGACGGAAGGAAAACATTGGTTGAAACGATAAAGCATTTGTCTCCCGCTGAAGAAATTATATCATTAGATTATCAGACGTAACGTTTATGAAATTATTCAACGTAATATTGTGGTGCACGTACATCAGGATTCTCTGATAGGGTCATAGCAACAATTCCTTACCGAAGTGCAAATAAATTAAGCTTGAATGAGAGCGCAAGAGTAAAGTATTCTTAGACTATTTTTGGCACTCACACTCTCCTGTTATATTTTCTTTTTTCTTATATACGAATGGCAGTGTTTATTAACTTGCGTGTTCTGCTCGATGCTAAGTGCTTGTGCAGGGTATGAGGAGAAACGAAAATAAATTAAACGCGGTTGCGTTTGTTTTGGTTTGGCGTTATATAGGTTTGGGAAGTGTTTAATTAAAAATAATGGATTGTATTACACCCCTGGAATCTCGGCATGACGTACTCCACGGAAGGTGAGAATCACTTTGGTTGGATCTGTGAACGTAGTAGCATCGAAAATTCTTATATACTGATCTTGGAAGATAGACAATTGCGTCTCCAAGGTTTAGGGACGAAATGGTGATGCTTGGTGAGGTAGCGTGTGCCAGGCTGGCTTCATACCACTTGTTGCGAACAACTGACTTTACCGAATCTGGTTAAGTGACCCCGAACGTATAAGGACAACGGTCGCAATGCTCTGACTTTTGACACTACTCTTCAGGATCATGTATTAAGGCTAGGCCATCATATCCAGAGGTCATACCGTCGTGCTCGAGGGCTGTTCCGCCGTACTTAGGTACGTCGCGCAGAAAATGATTACCTTGGTGGGTTTCTGGTAGCGCGGAGCGTCTTGATGGTGGGTGGCTTCCTCAGACTTCCGCTACTTTGAGAATTCTGCTTACTCTGATTTTCTTGATAGCTCGAACTCCGCTTGGGTGTTTTATGTTGCCACGTAGAGGCATAAGATTAACCGAGAGCATTCAGAACGTACGCGTCGCCTTGTTTCGTACAACCTAGCAACACTGTATGTCCCTCCCACCCTCTGTAGTTGCTGATAATCGCCAGACATTCATACCGACTGGGAATCTTCAGTTATTAGCGAGCCGAGTGACACGCGTTCGTGATTTCGTCTTATGAACAGAGTCGAGAATATTCTGATACTCGGGTACATGAAGGTGGGCTTAGGGTTGTAAGATATTTAGTATGGTTGGTTGTTTGGGGTTTAGGCTTATCATCAGCTGCTTGGGTCATTACGGCCGTCAGTGTCGGGCTATATCGACCAAACAATGTAATCTTTCACTCCTTATTGGGGTGTTAGACTCTCAGACCTCGTATGCACGTGCCATGGGATATTTAGTTATCTGGGGTAGGAAGTATTTGTATGGAAGAGTTTTAAGTTTTTGTTGAAGAGTATTTAACATGTGAAAAACTGGGAACCACTTACAAAGCCTTAGTGATACGAATCGCAGAAAGCCAAGTGAAGCACAGGGTTCAATATGTGAAAAACCGAATGAAATTTGTGTGCGCCAAGCACTCGGTATTGGGTTGAACGCATACACACACAGACACACACACACACACATTAAGATAGATACAAGGAAAGTTGCTGGGTAATGAATGAAGCAGTGGATACCAAGAGGAGCTTCATATGCCAATTGCAGCCGCCGGTGCTAACTGAAGCGTCAGGTGTCATTTCCAGTATAGAGTAACGAGTGAGGTAGCGAGTGTAAACTTTGTATAGTACCATCAGCTAACAAAAACACCATCTACAGAATGAAGAAAGAACTCTCAAGTGTTGTACCGTTACCGAGTGAAACACTGATCATCAGATAAGAGTTACCAAGAAAAGCACCGAACATCAGCTCCCAGGAGTAACGCCAGATGTCTGTTACATTTCCATTTAACGAGTGAAGCAGGAACGAGTGTCAAGTGAAGCTTCAAGTATGAACAGCAGTGCTAGGTGTCAGGTGAAGCATCAACTATGAACAGGAGGACTAGGTGACTAGGTGTCAGGTGAAGCATCTAGTAACATCTACAAAACCAGTTACCACGTGAAACACCAAGCGTCAGCTGCAATAACTATTACGAAATACAGTTACCAGCTACAGTCCGAGGTAACGAATAAAGCAACAGGTGTTCAGTGAAAGGCATCAGCCTCGTCACACGTCTTTCCCTCCCACTCCTTCCCTCCCTCCTTCCTGCCTGCCTGCCGCCCGCCCGACCCTCCAGTGAAACACAGTTGGCCAATAAAAAGGGTCGCGCACTGCGTGTCGTGGATCCATCGGGGGACAGTGATAGATGGCGGGACATGTGTTGCTGGCGGTTATCTCTGTCTGACGATCTATGGGGAGCGTCCAGGAGTTTGGAGGAGAGAGGGTGAAGGTGGAGGAGGAGGAGGTGCAAGATGAGGATGGAATCTATGAACTGGGGGCAAAAGAGGATGGGGTTGGGATGGGTCAAGGAAAGAAAGATGATGATGGGATGTGTGGATAGTTTATAAAGTATTTTCATTAATACCAGTATTGAATTTCCCCTTAGAAATGTTCACCCACTGATGCCCGAAATTGTAATGAATATTTCTTTGTCTTGACGAAGAACAGATGTTTGTTCACCCTGAAAAGGTTTATCAATGCTAGTAACACAGGCCATAACAAGGCACCGGAAAACATTACTTAGGACGACGAACTGAATTTCTAAGACACCGTTTTATAGTTTAATATCACGACGATCATTATGGTAGATCATTATAATTACAAGCATTCTGGTATAGTTTCATTCCGCTGAAAAGCCGAATGATACAGTCTCGGTCCAGATTAGATACGGGGAAGGAAAACTCGGCTCTTAGCTCCATCCATAGATGCAAACCTTTTCAGAATATTGATTGGACGCTACACTTTTACGAGATACGAAATCTCCTTAGCACCCGAAGTCAGCCTTCAGTTGACTACCTGGGAATCTTGTGGGTAAAGTGTGTGAAGAAAGAGTCAACCCCCCACGCTAACCTGTACTGTGAACACGTCCGTCCAGTAGGCTTGTGCAGGTCCCTCGCCCACCCACGGTCTGTACGTGCTGATGATGGTGGATACCATCACCTCATTAGCTGCACTACCACAGCCACCACACTCGTAGCCAGAACGGGCGACAGTGGGTGACGAAGGGTCGATGGAGGGTGGTACGGAGGGTGGGAGGGAGAGGAAGGATGATGGCATAGGACTGGCAGTGAGAGCTGAGGACAAGTTAGCAAGTCGAGGGAAGGTATATGGAGTGTCAGAGCTGACGACGGCAGAGGGGTGCGGGATGGTACCGTGAGGGAGGAGGTTGATGAGGATATGAGGTCATTTCTGTGTGAGAGTCCAGGAGGATCAGAGATGGCATGTGAGTGGATAGGCGGGCAAGATGGCTGGTAGATGTTACCAATTTAAACGAGAAAAAGTGAAAAAAAAAAGAGAAAAACGTACGCATTATTCAGATTTGAGAAGCCTAGTATTTCTGAGTTTCCGAGTGTTACTGGCCCAGCATGTCTGCTTTCTCTCTCTCTCTCTCTCTCTCTCTCTCTCTCTCTCTCTCTCTCTCTCTCTCTCTCTCTCTCTCTCTCTCATATCTCCACTATGATGGATGCTGACCATCTAGCAGGAGACTTCTTTTGGACCGAGGCAGACTTTTGAAAGTGAGCGATGCGTCAGTCATCTGTGAGGCCTCATACATTATGCATTCAGAAATGTTCCCGTGTCACTATCGTTGACGTAGGTCAGCGGTGCTTCTGACTCCCACCTCCTTGACGGTCAAGATGTCTGTGTTGTGATATTGGAGTTATGAGCAGAGGGGAAACACGGTGTGCTCTGTGTGTGTGTTAAGGGGAATGAGTTTTACGTTCATGTTGCCTGTCTCGTAAACATGTATGTATGTATCTTAATTCCTACACACACACCCAGCCTAGGCCAGGTACCCATTTATCGACCAACCCTGAAGGGAGGATGAACACCCGGGTTAGATGTAGGCTGACATCGAAGCTGAAGATTCGAAGCCCTGCAAGTCCGACCCTGGGCGAGCCTGTCTTGACTCATGGTCATTAACGCTAAACATTACACCACGGAGGTCAGTGTGTGTTTGTGTCTATCACCGACTTTTTAGTAGCTATTTGTGTATAAGGTTTACAACCATGGAACCGGCCCCATCTCTTATTTCATTGTCGTATTTGTCCTCAATATTCCCATTCTCATGTTTACTTTCTTTTCTCTCAGTTTGTACCGTGAGTCCAGACTCGGCTGGTGAAGAAATGCTTCCTCACATTCCGCCATACACTTTTCCTCCAGCAAAACTTCCAGTTGTGTCCATTTGCCCTTGGGCTCTTTTCTGACGTGAGAGAACTGAGGATCTTCATGTAGCGGCTGTTTCCCTTCATCCTTCTTTCAGCTCGAGTTGTCAGTTCAAGAACATCCCTCCTCTCTCCGTCACTAGTTCCACACAGGTCTGGCACCCTCTCTTTCGCGTTCTAACTGGAATCTTTCCCATTCTTTGTGGCTCCTCAGGTGAGGACACCAGACTGTTGCTGGTATACTCCATCTTACGTGTGTATCATCGTAAACATCTCGTAGTCCATGACCTTGAGGAAAATATTGACCTTGATCAGATTACAGTTAGGTCTTCCTCCTGATCCTTCTTAAGTGATCTGGTTCGTCATAATGTTAAGTCTGGTTCTTCTTACAGATTCCAACTCTTGTGATCTGTTTCTCCTTGATATCTTGCTCAACCTCTGGTCTACTTAAGTCCCTTTCCACTTCGTGACTGTGCATTTTCCAAGGTTGAATTTGATTAACCATTTGTCCGACCACTTGTCTAGGTATCACTGAAACATTTTGCAGTCTTTGTTACTTCACATTTATGTCACAATTCTATCATAAGCAGCAAATGGATTCGCGTGTGAATCTTTTTCGTCTCAGAATATCATTAACGTCGATCAAAAACAGCGGTGGTCCCTGCATTGATCCTTGAGGGAACCATCCTATCACCCTCGCCCAGCACGAGAAGGCTCTTCCTGACGCACGTTCGCTGATCGCTACCAATTAGGTTTGCTGTCAGTCCATCTGAGCAACCTTCCCCTGACTCCAGCTTGGAAGTTTAGCTTCATCATCAATCTTCTTTGATGGACAGTATCAAAGGCAGTATGGTAGGCCAAGCGCATACAATCCACCCAACCATCAGTTCTCTTTTTTTTTTTTTTTGTTACTTGATCTGTCTTCCTGTAGAAATCCAGTAGAGTCGTCACTTAAGCTATTTTCTTTCGGAATCCATATTGCCTCTCCATGTTGAAAAAATTTTTCTAGTATTCTTCTCTTTTCGTTCATCACAGATACTTGTCTGCAATTCAAAGCTACTTCTTTGTCGAACTTTCATCGATATTGGCACTACATCTGTTTCCCTCTCATACTCTTGCTACATTATCTTCACTCAGGTAGGGCTTAAATAACGTCTCTAGTGGTGTGACAAGGGTTGCAGCATACTCTTTGAGCGCAGTTGTCAGGATACCATTTAGTCCTTGAGCTTTATGTGGGACTAGCTTTTCATAACCCTCCTCACTTCCAGTGGCATGATATGTTTCTTGGGCATTTTCCCATCCATGGATGGTATTAATGGCACCTTTGGGTTTTCGGATGTAAGTACAGTTTGTGACTTTGTATCAGACTCTTCACATATGTCTTCATCAGTATCACTGACTTTTCCCACTAAGCTACTAAATCTAATTATCTGGTCAGTATCTCTTCCCTTGTCATCTATAAATTTCTGTAACGGTTTTGGATGTTCTTTTGGCATGTCAAGTACGACTCTTACATCTTGGGTTGAGCTCCCTTCTTGTTCTAATGTCATCATTACTGACCTTCTTGTATCGTTCAAATACACCTTTTGACTCCAGGGTCTTCTATGTCTCCTCCATGTTGTGTCTGTGTTACCTTGATTTCATTAAACTAATGTTAAAATAATTCATTTTTTTTTCTACTCTTTCTTTATCCAACCGCTGAACAGATACCTCTCTACGCCTTAATTGTACATTTCACAATCTGTTGCGGTATTACAATATACACGTTTATTTTAGAATTCTGCCTTCCTATCTGTCTTCTTCAGGAAGGTATTTCAAGGCTTCATATCTTCCATTTTCATTCAACTTTCTATTTTGGGTCGACTTGTTGTCCTTGAGTATTTCCTGTTACGCTCTGTATTCCAGGTCAAGTAAACTAGATCATTTTTTTCTCCAGGAAAAGGTCCATTGGTGCTGTTGTCAGTTTCAAGGCTACTGTGTGTGGAAACTAAACTCCGCTTTGATGTTGTACTTCTGTAGCCCTAATGAGTTCTAGGATATGTTTGGACTGAAAGTTCATCTGGTATTAGGTGATCTTTATCCTCCCTTATCTCAAGCAATGCTTTCATGTGACCTTGATCCCCACCTTCTCTCCTGAAGAATTCACTTGAGACCCTTATGATCTGACCTCTTCCCTTAGCCTTTCCAACTCCCTGTTTAGGTCTTGGATTATCTACCCCCAACAAGTCTCACATCATCGTAGATAGCCTCCTTTTTGAACTCTGTGAGCCAAGAAGGGTAACCATCATTGCCTGGGTTTCTCTTCTTCAGGTACCCTTTTGAGACCTTCTGTAAGAGACATTCCCCTCTATTTACTTCTCGCATTCGACCAAGCTCGCTATACATGTTCAGTTAGACTTTCCTCCAGCCGTACGTACTGTAAGATCATTACAACCCCCTGTCCTTAAGCCAGACCGATAAAGTGTCTTATCGGAACGTCCTTTCAGGCTTTGCTTTTTCGAGACTGATTTACTGGCGTGTGACTGCTTGCAAGGTTGTAACTGACTGAATGCCGAAAATCACTCGCTAAGGTTTACAACTGCGCACAGATCTGTGGCAGCGTTAACACAGCTTTAACTGGTTTACCTGCACTGGACTGGTGACGTGCAGTATCTTGCCTCGTTTTCAAAATATCTTCTCCCGCATCACTGCTTTACGATTCGCTGCTTGGTAAATTTTGTTTTAGTACCTTAAATACTCGCAGGCGGTCTTATCTCCTCCCGTGTCCAGTTGTAAATGTTTTAGGAACAATCGATCCACTCGTTTGGGATGAGATTACATAGGCTAGCATGTTTACATGGTGGCTGAACACACCCAGGAGAAGGTTGCTCTGTCCTCAGACCCATTTTTGTGTTATTATTATTATCATTATCATTATTAAAATAGTAGTAGTAGTAATAGTACTACTGCTACTGCTTTTGGCATGAATGTTATCATTCTTAGTACCATTCATCTATCGGATTACAGTATTTAGTTCCTTTCCAACCATTCTCGTACGAATATAGCTAAACTTGCTCATTAGGGATAAACGATCGTGGACGTCACTTGAAAATCAACACTCGCTACAGAACTCAACCTGAACCAGCTTCCTTCACACAGTTTACAGATCTTGTCCTCAATTTGTCGTTTCAGTCTCGTGTTACCTTTTTTTTTCATAATTTTCTTCGTTACTGTAACGCTGTAGCCATTCTCGTTGCCTGGGGAGATGATCGTATATAACATTCGAAATAATGATAAAAGTGAAAGCACTTTCTTGTGTGATTACTATTTATATGTTGGAAGGGGGAAAGAGATTTTGAACTCGTGTTTCTCCGTCCCTAACCTTAAGTATATGTTTTGTATCTTTATTCTTGTGTATATGGGAACACACACACACACACACACACCAGCCTATGTCAGGTACCGATGTATCGACCAATCTAGAGGGGGTGAAGACAGACTACCACGCTGAGGATTCGAATACCTGCAGGTCCGACCCCTGGCTGACCCCATGCTGACTCATGATCGGTAACGCTAACCACTACACCATGGAGGCCTCTCTCTCTCTCTCTCTCTGTTCACTGTGTGTGTGTGTGTGTGTGTGTGTGTGTGTGTGTGTGTGTGTGTGTGTTCTTTCTCCCTGTTTACGCTTCATTTCCACTTCTTTACATAGTATCGTCATATCACTTTTGTTTACCTTGCAAATGTCAGTTTCTTCCACGCCAGATTCATATACGTTTATACATATTTTCTCGTCTTATGAAAGCTGAACTTCAGGAAGGATTGTATTTCGTCTGTTTACAGCAGCTGCTCAAGTTGTCGCATTTATGCATTTGCTGCAGTAAGCGAGGTGTGTGAAAATTCTATTACCCGTTCTTAGAAACCATCCAGCCATCCACCACACTGTATATTTTTGCTATTAGTCGTTCTTCAAGGACCATAAATGCGTTGAAAACGTTTGTGGTCTTAAAATTACCAAACACCTAAAGAAAGTTTAATTTTTTTTTTTCCTCCGATTTGAAGTAACACAATGACTTTGTCAGACAGGACTCTGGCGGTCAGGAAGCGTGAGAGCGAAACGTCCAACCAACAATTTCTCTTCGTCTGTGGACGGGAGGGAGTCTACTCCAACTTTGCTGCGCGTGACACCACAGGTGACACGGAGGCCGGGAACCCCAGTAATGTAACCCATCCTCATGCGCCTTCCATCTCCTGTCTGCCCGTTAATACGTGTTGTCCAAGCTATAGTTATCACTGAGAGTTAGAACGGACTTGACTTGCTCCACAGGTTCGAATGGTTTAACGGTAAACGAGAGATGATATTGTTCATGCTGGACAGAAATGTGGGTAGCTTCGTTATATTTCGTGACGCATTTGAGTACGTTTGTATCGACTTTGTAAATCTTGCTGCAAGTTAGGATGATTGGGCGTGACGTGTTTTCTGAAGGCAGAGGTACATGGCGAGGTTCGCTATAGTCCTGTTTCATTTGATTTCTTTTCATATTATCTCTATAATCCCCATAAGACCAATTTCTATAGAAGAATTTTGTTACTATCCACAATCTTTCTAAAGGCTCCTGCACCCCACAGTTGCGTCACTTCCAGTAGCAGGGAAATGTCGACTCCCTTGGAGTGAGAAGTTCTTTGACGAGACTGCACTACCGATGATACAGCCTCGCCAATGTGACTTTCCACTCGAGGTGTATCTTCGAAGAAGCGCAGTCCAGTAACATTTGACTTCAGTTTTGAATCAGTTTTATTAAGTACGATGATATAAAGTTGGTCGTGTGGGTAGCACATGTCCCGGTTGTATTTGATTATGCTAATGATCTCCCGTGCCATGATAATGATGATAGACATCTGTGAAAGATATGAAGATAAACAGAGTGTCGCATTCAGTCCTGTGTGTGTGTGTGCCTTCAAAGCGGTTCTTGCGTCGTGAAGCAGCTGGGCTGATGTGAAAATGTGACTTGGGATTCCTCCGAAGTAATGTGGAAAGCATTTAGGCAATATCTTGTCAAAGATCCACTTCTCACACTCTTGACATTAAGGGACCTGGCGAGTAATTGTAAGGTCGGCGGGAGCGACTTTGGTAAACGTGACGTTTCATCTGAGAAAATGTGTTTAACAGACCCCATCTGTGACTGTGAACTATGATCCCTTCCCTAAACAACTTATTATGTGAATGGAGAAATTACTCTAGCCATGTTCTTAACGTTAATTCATGGTGTAGTGGCTTCCATTATTGACCGTGACGCATTCACGGGCAGCCAGGGGTCCGAGCCCGAGTTCTGGTTGCGGCCCACAATCAACCCTGCTAGTCATCCTTCCCTATGGGTAGGTCGATAACTTGGGCACCTAACTTAAGCTAGGGTATAATGAGATATAAGAGTTAATGAGTTGAACTTAATTAGGGCCTTTCCTTGCCGTCTATGCTTACATAAAGAAATGTACTTAAATTAACCCGATCTGTAATGTGATGTCCACACTTTCCACTCTAACCAAGAGAACATTGTCTGGGTCCCGCATCACCTGATTTCTCTCTGCAAAGATGTTAGTCACGGCTTCAGGTGAAAGGTGGCGTTCTTGGTCATCCTTTCTTGCCAGTCTTTTACGTTTTCTTTAGAAATCTCAACGTGGTGTTCACTATAAAGACACTGCACTTTGACAGAATGTTTGATTCGTTATCTGCTTGCATGAAATATGAAAAAGAAACTGCTCGTATCATTATTATCATTTATTGTCATTATTATTATTGTTATTATTGAACCTGAGGGAACTTATGCAGCTTCAAGGCTGCGCTACGTACCGAATCAGGGACATGATGGAATCCTTTGGAGTGAGGAAGAACTTCCTCGACGAGATTGTACTCCCGTACGTAAACAACTGATCGCACAGCGTCCCCGCGGGTGACTTTTCACTCTCGCGCCGTAACCACAAGCAGGCGGAGTCCGGTAACACCATCCGTTTTTAGTTTGAGAAAGTTAGCATTTTCAAGAAACTGTTAACATAATGTTATATACCAGATGTTTGCGTGAGATTAGACATGCTCTACATTTTTTTAGCCACTTTTGTATACGATGATAATTTTGTGTAAGAATGTCTTTGTGTGTGTGTATATATATATATATATATATATATATATATATATATATATATATATATATATATCCTCTACCACTTCTGAAACCGCACTGCTCTTCCCCAATCTGATGCTCTGTACATGCCTTCACCCTCTCAATCAATACCCTCCCATATAATTTACCAGGAATACTCAACAAACTTATACCTCTGTAATTTGAGCACTCACTCTTATCCCCTTTGCCTCTGTACAATGGCACTATGCACGCATTCCGCCAATCCTCAGGCACCTCACCATGAGTCATACATACATTAAATAACCTTACCAACCAGTCAACAATACAGTCACCCCCTTTTTTAATAAATTCCACTGCAATACCATCCAAACCTGCTGCCTTGCCGGCTTTCATCTTCCGCAAAGCTTTTACTTGAGAAATACTTAGAAAAGCAAATGGATTTGTATGTAGCATTTATGGATCTGGAGAAGGCATATGATAGAGTTGATAGAGATGCTCTGTGGAAGGTATTAAGAATATATGGTGTGGGAGGCAAGTTGTTAGAAGCAGTGAAAAGTTTTTATCGAGGATGTAAGGCATGTGTACGTGTAGGAAGAGAGGAAAGTGATTGGTTCTCAGTGAATGTAGGTTTGCGGCAGGGGTGTGTGATGTCTCCATGGTTGTTTAATTTGTTTATGGATGGGGTTGTTAGGGAGGTAAATGCAAGAGTCCTGGAGGGAGGGGCAAGTATGAAGTCTGTTGGGGATGAGAGAGCTTGGGAAGTGAGTCAGTAGTTGTTCGCTGATGATACAGCGCTGGTGGCTGATTCATGTGAGAAACTGCAGAAGCTGGTGACTGAGTTTGGTAAAGTGTGTGGAAGAAGAAAGTTAAGAGTAAATGTGAATAAGAGCAAGGTTATTAGGTACAGTAGGGTTGAGGGTCAAGTCAATTGGGAGGTGAGTTTGAATGGAGAAAAACTGGAGGAAGTGAAGTGTTTTAGATATCTGGGAGTGGATCTGTCAGCGGATGGAACCATGGAAGCGGAAGTGGATCATAGGGTGGGGGAGGGGGCGAAAATTTTGGGAGCCTTGAAAAATGTGTGGAAGTCGAGAACATTATCTCGGAAAGCAAAAATGGGTATGTTTGAAGGAATAGTGGTTCCAACAATGTTGTATGGTTGCGAGGCGTGGGCTATGGATAGAGTTGTGCGCAGGAGGATGGATGTGCTGGAAATGAGATGTTTGAGGACAATGTGTGGTGTGAGGTGGTTTGATCGAGTAAGTAACGTAAGGGTAAGAGAGATGTGTGGAAATAAAAAGAGCGTGGTTGAGAGAGCAGAAGAGGGTGTTTTGAAATGGTTTGGGCACATGGAGAGAATGAGTGAGGAAAGATTGACCAAGAGGATATATGTGTCGGAGGTGGAGGGAACGAGGAGAAGAGGGAGACCAAATTGGCGGTGGAGAGATGGAGTGAAAAAGATTTTGTGTGATCGGGGCCTGAACATGCAGGAGGGTGAAAGGAGGGCAAGGAATAGAGTGAATTGGAGCGATGTGGTATACAGGGTTTGACGTGCTGTCAGTGGATTGAATCAAGGCATGTAAAGCGTCTGGGGTAAACCATGGAAAGCTGTGTAGGTATGTATATTTGCGTGTGTGGACGTGTGTATGTACATGTGTATGGGGGGGGGGGGGTTGGGCCATTTCTTTCGTCTGTTTCCTTGCGCTACCTCGCAAACGCGGGAGACAGCGACAAAGTATAAAAAAAAAAAAAAAAAAAAAAAAAATATATATATATATATATATATATATATATATATATATATATATATATATATATATATATATAAATATATACACACTTTTTTGGAATCTTTGCGAAAAAAGTGGTTACGCTTCACTTTGGCATTATTTTGTCCCGTGATGGAAATGTTTATGAACTCGGCTTGAAATCTTATCAGCAAACACCTGTTAACATCTGTGTAGTACTTATTAATTTCATGACTGGTGCCGTCTACTTGGTGGCTGTTATCAGTGACTACTATCATCTGTCTATTGACTTCTGTCACCTATTTAGTGACTTTTCCATGTATCTAGTGACTGCTGTCGTCTGTCTAGTGAGTGTTATCTATCGCGTAACTTATATCAATTACTGCTATCGTGTATTTAGTAACTGCTATCATCTATATAATGATGGTTATCATCTATCTAATGACTGCTATCTCCTATTGGATGCTGCTATCACGTTTTCGATGACTGCTATCACCTATCTAGTGACTACCATCGGGTATTTAGTGACTTGTGGTAGCACAAAGGACAGTCATTATCTTGTTACGTTCGGTGATGCAGCAAATGGAATTCCTGTAGACGTGTGGGAAGGTCTACCAATATTCTCTCAAGATGTGTAGGAAGGCCTACCCATATTCTCACGATATCAGTGGGAATGACGACAACTGTTATTCTCACAAGATGTGTGGGGGAAAGTCTACCAATATTCCCACAAGATGTGTGGAAAAGTCTAACAATATTCTTACGTTACAAACAAAGCTCTAAATATCACTTACGTAGAGCTTTCCTTGGAAGAGAGAGAGAGAGAGAGAGAGAGAGAGAGAGAGAGAGAGAGAGAGAGAGAGAGAGAGAGAGAGACTGCAGTTTCTTGCAGCAAAAGCTGAATCGCCTTCGACCCACACTAAGCACACGGCTATAATGAGATCCCCAGCCCGGGCCCCGAGTGTCACAATGCTCGGCAGTCCGTGTACTTATGTGTAACAAAGTAGACCTTAAGGAGGAGTTAGAGTCTGCAAGATCTTGAGGCATGATAGAGACTGCTACTGGCACCAAGCCCCCCCTCCAAGCCTCACTCTCACTTTGCCTGGTTATTCTCACTCATTTTCCCCTCCTACAGTGGTAACTATGGGTCTCCTCCACTACGTGCAAACAGTTCATAGCAGTGAACCAACCCCTCCTAATACAATACTTTCGGATCAGGTTCTCCGGCGTACGCACTCCCTCCCTCCCTCCACTCTTGAATTGCTGCGATGATATATATATACAGAAGGTGGTCATTGTCGTTCCCATTCTCCAAGTGCAACCACCAAGTTAGGGGCGTTGAAACCAGTACTCTGGAGCAAGAGGTTCGAGATCCTAATGACTGACATTTCGCCCTCTCTGTTTTAGAAGCATAGATTACATTGTCTGGGATGAATGTGGTGTTGTTCTTGCCCATAGGAGGCCGCTTGTCAGAGTCAGTGATATAGGGCTGGTGTCCAGTCATCACCTGAGCTTCTGTCGAGAGAGAGAGAGAGAGAGAGAGAGAGAGAGAGAGAGAGAGAGAGAGAGAGAGAGAGAGAGAGAGAGAGAGAGAGGAAAAAAGACAGTACCTTATTCACTGGCGCTTTATCTCGGAATAAACAATGCGACTTTATTGGGGAGGATGTGTGTGGTACATCACAGGAAATTCGGAGGGAAATTCCTTTTGCTGGCTGGGGTCGAAGCTGCCTACATATACCTGCTAAATCAGTTGCAGCAACCGATATTACTGTGTGGTAGGCACCACAACGTACTGTGGAAGGCGTCTCTTTTCTCTTGAAAAGAACGTCTTTTGAAGTACCAATGTATGATATGACTGATCAAGTAAGGTTAAGGTGATCCGAGTATCAAGGTTTGTTTGCGTTTGTGGCTGTGTCGTCCTCGTCTTTGTACTGTACAGGGAGGGAGTTTTACATTTGTAGGGTCTTTTCTGCTGTCATGCAAGTTTTTAAACTTCTATTTGCTGTCTTCATTTAGTAACACCTCATTCATTCTATGCCATTGGTCGACCGTTCATTCTATAAAAGTTCTTCTCTACATCTTTCTTTTTTTTGTAACACATTTCACGTTGGATCTTCTATACCTACATCTTTCGAGGGTCTGTTCGCTGTCTGGGTCATCAGTCTGGTTTAAGAATATGTAGGCTTCAGTCAGGTCACCCTTAGAAAAAACATTCCTCAGAAATCCTTACAAACTCTTAACCAATATATATATATATATATATATATATATATATATATATATATATATATATATATATATATATATATATATATACGTCCCAGTTGCCGTAAGTACAACTCTCACTGCCAGCTGCTCCACGACATAAACCACAGAGATGTGTGATGATAAGTTACCAGGTAGCGACGGAGGTGACCATAAAAAGGACCATGGGGGCCTCTGGTTGGTTGTATAAAGCTCGGCCCGCTCACCCCGGCGTCTGTCAAGGGAAGGCCACCCGATCATCCTCACCCACCCTGGGATTACACACGCCATCATAAACATGCTCTTTGAGTGGCCTGGAGTAAACAAAAGGACTGCAGAGTGTCAAGGTACCATATAGGGATTTAGAATGCATCTAAATATTGTCTTGTGGATTCAAGAAATCCCCTTCCTCCCTCTCTCTCCTTTTGAAACATAGGAAGAGGCTGGGTAGCCCCGTCTGCCTCTCTATAATCGTTAATTCTGACACTTTTCTTCTCTTCCTTCGCCTATATGCTCAAAGATCCATTCCCCATTCGCTTTCTTTAGCATCCTGCTCCTCAGACCGGCCGTCGACGGGAGTTCCCAAGAGTCTTTCCCGACTCCTTTCCCATACGTCTGCATGACCCGTCTTCACCCTATGCCTCTGTGCAGGATTGCCAAACGTCAGCGCCACAATCTCCCCCTCCTCTCCTTTGCCTGGCTGCCGCAGGGAGCGTGACACCCGCAGTGCGATAACCACTACGACAGGTGACAACACTGGGCCTCCCGCTGTCAGACTTTCACTAGTGGAGGTTCGGTCACCTCTTACAACGAGAAGGTCAAGTGGGAGGAGGGGGGTGTCAATTGGGGGTGGGAGTTTATTATATGGAGCCACCTGCGGCGGGGTAGAGTGAGAGGTCAATGTGGGGTTGTAATGAGGGCCGCAAAGACCTCGCAGGGGTGGAGGGGTTGGAGGGAGTGTCGTAAAACGGTGCGTCGGGTTGCGGTAAAAAGGTCATCACGTGGGTGGTGATGCAGGGTCATCTGGAGATGGTCAGGGTCACGCTGGGAGGGGGAAGGGGGATGGTCATGTGGGAGTGAAGTAAGAGGGAGCGGGAGGGGGGAAGGAGGGTGAATATGTGGCAAGGGGTCACGAGGAAAGTGTTGAGGGAGGTCAAACTGGGTAAGGGTCAAAGGGAGTTCAAGGCCCTAGGCGTTGATAATACCCTTTGGTTGGAATGTTGACCTCGGGGTACAAGCTGACGCTTTCAGACAGACAAGGATCATGATTTCCCTCTTTTAATGACGGGCATCATCTGGCAGCTTGAAGCCACACGTTCATTACCTCAACGTTCACTTGAGTTAAGAACGTCTCCGTAAGTGTTGTGCTGCGTTGAGGTTTTAGACCTTCTTCAGAAACCTCCGTCGACGATGAAGGATAACCCCCCAATTTTTCCCCTGCTGTTTGTGATTCATCTTAACGCTCACTTAGTGAAGCAACGAACTTTTAAGTTTCTAATTTCGACACCCACTGATTGCACTCAACATCTACTTTGTGTTGTGTGTGTGTCGAGGTTCACACTGATGTAGTAATACAGTTCAGATGGATGTGGAGATTCTTTCAATTTCCGTTACGATCAACAATATCCGAAAGGGACGACCGGTATGCATTCGGGGAGAAAAAAAAATAAAAGAATCGACTGTTCTTGAGGAATATCCACAGGTTTTCCTTTAGAGCAGAACTGTCTGTCTAGTGGCACGTGGTTGGATTGGTAAATCACGAGAGATGAAAATAGCTCTAAAAGTGAAAACAAGGAGGAAAAGAATATCTTTTAAGTTGTATATGGTAAGACATTCTTTTTCCAGTAGATTGGTCGTGCGTTCGTATGCACTTGGTACTTGCAATTTGTGGCTGTGATATTCCTTTACATTTCTTAATCATTTAACATTTGCTCTGCATAAAAGAATAGTGTTTGCTTGCGATAGGGGTGTCAGTGTTAAATGTTGGTCCCCAGCTGATCAATAGTTAGATAGCCCTGTTCAAGAGGCTGATATTAGAACTGGATTTGTTAAGTTGATCCAACTCGTCACAAAGGGCGAGAGAGAGAGAGAGAGAGAGAGAGGAGAGAGAGAGAGAGAGAGAGAGAGAGAGAGAGAGAGAGAGAGAGAGAGAGAGCATAGAATGCTCAGTATAGAGCCAAAGAGACTGTGTTACTAGAGGAGTCGAGTCAGAAGGAACCCTCAGCAAAACTCGGCGAGGACGTAGTGCCGAAGACCACTCTCGTGTGCCCAATACGTTTGAGAAATACGCACTTGTTCTATTTAGATACAAGTGAACGAATAACATTTACTGAATGTAAGATGATGTCGAGATGTTAATGTCAGGAGTGTGGACAAGAACAAGGATGATATATTTACATTAAAATCATCCGTTCACGGTTGATGAGATGGGGATGTTCAGTTGATGAAACCACGACATGCAAACGATTTTCATTTGCCATCAAATTTCGTATAGGGACAGTTTCTCTAGTTAGATCAACCTTAATCCTGTTTCCATTCTCTTTGGCACTACTTCCATTCCTTCATCATATTACCTTTATCTTTCTTTTAATTCATTAGTATTATGCATGTATACTATATATCATTGTAGAAGGAAAGAGGGAAAAACAAATGAATGTATTACAAACGGGCCGTTGCCATCTTTCTCGGCTGATTGCCACCCACTCGCCTTCCCCGGCTGACCACCCGCTCACCAGTAAAATATTTGACAAGCCACTTAGAACTTTAGTGTTGTGACAATGGTAGCAAAAGGCATATCTTCCTGATATGAGCTGTTGAATCATGTCTGAGCTAGCTTTATAGAGTGAATAATTATTCAGATATCACTGGATAATAGAAGAAAAATAAAAATAAAAAAGAAACTTGAAAATTTGGTATATTTGTGAAACTCTCTGATATCCGAGAGAAAATTTCTAGGCATGTTTTTGATGTTTATGGGTAGTGAAATAGAACGTGAAGCTTATGTAGCTACTCTTGCCCAAATTTTGGTCTAGGCTCAGGATTTTGCATGTATATTTGTATAATGTCTATGGAGTGCCTTGGTCATCCCTACACATAGTATTTACAGACTCTCTAATACTAAAATCATCTCGCAGTTGCTAGTTGTTTGGGCTTTAGGCCTGTCAACTGCCAGGGTCATTAAGTATGAAGCTGCATCCATCAACTGAAGAAGATATGCACACACCTTCTTCAGGAGTTAGGATAATTCTTAGACTACATGCGCTCTCAGTATGCATGTGGCCCATGCGATCCAACAGTGATGACTTTGTTTTGTATATATCCACAGACGAAGGGAAGGTCAAGATTTACATAGAATTTATATTTGATTGAAGAAAGTCGGCCGACTACTGAAGTTCTGATTATTTAGGGACAGGATATTTCTTTTCATGTGAGATTATACGATGGAACGCCGTCGACACTTCTTTTTATCCGGATATATTTTCCCAGGCAACCGCTTGTTATTGGTTTTTATACGTACAAAGAACGGACGTTCTTAACACAAGGTCTCTGTGTTGGGTATAAACCAGGCGAATCTACCCTCAACCACAGCAATATATTATTTCCATCACTCTGTAATCTCCAAGTGAGCCACACCATCAGGGGAATGACGTACACAACAAGACCAAAATTGGGTATCCAACCTGACCAAGAATCAAAAGGCTCAGTGTGAACGCAACCTGCTGCTGTGCTGTGGTGGTGGTGGATAAGAACAGTCATGTTGCACCCACAATTGTAAATAATAAACACGTTGTTTTGGACTGCCTCACTGAATTTGCTGGGTAATGGTGAAACAGCCTTGGCTCTAACGGGTCTACACATTCCTGCGTCGTGATCAAACTGCCTTAGCTATATCGAGACTGGATTCTCCTGGGTTATGATGATTAAGACTTTTGCTTTAACGGCACTACATTTTCCTGGTTTATGATGAGAGAAGCTTCGCTCTAACGGGACTTGACTTTTCCTACGATACGATCATGCAGCTTTCGTTCTAACGGGGCTAGGCTTTCCTGGATCTATATTGAACAGCTTCGTCCTAAAGGAACTAGGCTTTTCTGGTCGTGATCTGTACATCTAGCATTCCAAGCCTTTGTTACAACGTACCTAGACTTTAAGTCGTGACTAGACTCCATGTCGCACCTGGACTTTATGTCGCCCCTGGACTTCATGTAGTGCCTAGACCTTGTTAAGTCGTGACTAGGCTTTGTTATATAGTGCCTAGACTTTACCGTTTCGTGCCTAGACTTTGCTGTGTCGTGACTAGACTTTGCTGTGTCGTGACTAGACTTTGCTGTGTCGCTTCTGGACTTAATGTCGTGCCTAGACTTTGTTAAGTCGTGACTCCGCTTTGTTATATCGTGCCTAGACTTTACTGTTTCGTGCCTAGACTTTGCTGTGTCTTGACTAGACTTTGCTGTGTCATGCCTAGATATGAGCAAGCAAAGTCAGATTACTAAAGTAATCCGACTTTGCTGATATTGTGCAGAATCTCCATAGTAAAATGACTCCAACTTGTCTTGCACTGTAAGTTATGTAAGATGGAGAGAGAGAGAGAGAGAGAGAGAGAGAGAGAGAGAGAGAGAGAGAGAGAGAGAGAGGAGAGAGAGAGGACAATATTGGGCTGAAAATGAAGAAATTTGAGGAAGATTTGAAACATACCGGCCGAATATCTAAACAAGAGTGACTGAACAGACGAAGTGGGAGTGGACGAGGATAAACAACATGAATAAGAGAACGAAGTAGATGATGAAGGATATCAGAAAGAACGTAAACGAGAACTCCGAAATTACTTGATTACGGTCTAAAGTACGGCGAAAGAGTGTGAACTGCAAAGCCTTGAACAACGGAAAAAATATTCGAATCGTGAAACATACCTAAAGCCATTATCAAACATTAGAACACATTTTTGAAGGTTTCTAGGTCAGAAACACGGATAAACATTGGACACAGTCTTTCTACGAGGAGCTCTCAAGAGGATAGTAAGTGTGTGAGGGGAAACTGATCACGAGAAGAGGGCAAAGAACTCTCAAGAGTGAAATACTGCAGAGTTCTATTAATGGATCAAGTGTGTGTGTGTGTGTGTGTGTGTGTGTGTGTGTGTGTGTGTGTGAGAGGAGGTGTTGACGGGGGGAGGAAGTGAGCCATTGAGACGATGGAGTCAGGAGTTAAAGTCCTGGGACACGCCTGATCAAAGATTTATCGAACCCTCTGTCTCGACGGGGGAAAGACGGAGCCAAGACGATGACAGCTGGCTATGTACAGCCTCGACCAGGTGTCGAAGCGCGTGATCGAGACTTGAGGCGTGTTGGGCGAGTTTGGTTCCCCGTCTGTGTATAGATGCTTCGATACGTCATGTGTGAGGATGTGAGTGAAGAGGATGTCATCGGGAAAGAAGAGTTTCTAAAAGTATGTAAAAGCGAAAATGTAAATCATTCGCGTAAATTACATTTGACATAATCAGTATGCCAACGACGACCGAACGTAAAGTAAGTTATTATTGATGAAGGAATTGGATTCTGTGAAGTGATGGAATAAAGCCAGGGATGTGCTAGGTGATGAGGAAGTGGAGAAAATAAACTTAGTGAGACCCTCGGGGATTCCCGAAGAGTGGTGTGGTTTTCTTTATCTGTGAAGTGATGGCTGCTGAAGGGTGAGGTATAGCCCTCCTTTTAGTGAAGGAAGGGCTCGGAAAGGATGAGGTGGAACCCTCCGCAAGTAGGACACCAGCTGCTGAAGGGTGGGGTACAGTCATTTTTGTAAGGAGGTCAAGTCAAGTTGAGAGCACTTAGAGGAATTACTTAAGAACTGGAAGTGGTTAAGAAACAGGATATGGTGAGGAACGGGGTAAATCTCTGGAGGAAACTGGGTATGGTATGGAAGGGGGTAAATTCCTGGAGGAAGCTGGGTATGGTATGGAAGGGGGTCAGTCTCTGACAAAAGCTGAGTATGTTAATGAAGGGGTAAATCTCTAGGAGAGACTGGGGATGGTAAGGCAAGGGGTACATGTCTGCGGGGAAAATTGGATATGGTAAAGTAGGGTATAGATCTCTGGAATAGACTTGGTATGGAAAGGAGGATAAATGTCTAGCGAAACTTAGTGGTATGGAAGGGGGTAAATCTATGGGAAACCTAGATATAGTAAGGAAAGGGGGTTAATCTCTGGGGAGGAAATTGGGTATGGAAAGGAAGGGGGTAAAGATCTGGAGGGAGGGACACTTTACCCCATACACTCCTTTACACGAGACTTAAGTCTGTTAAGATGGTAGGACAAACAAATAAAATCAGCAACCATAGGTTTGTGACTGCGTTGAGGAAGTTGAGTTGTGAGAAAAGGAGACTGCGATATTAGTGGGTAGAGGACATTGTTATAAGAACTGCATGCAAGACTAGGTACTTTTGAAGCCTTGTGTGTGTGTGTTTGTGTGTGTGTGTGTGTGTGTGTGTGTGTGTGTGTGTGTGTGATGTTCAGGAACTCTAATGGTGGGAGAACGTTTTTGGATGTCATACCACATTGTTAGACACAAAATTATATATTATATATATATATATATATATATATATATATATATATATATATATATATATATATATATATATATATGAGACAGAGAGAGATCACACACGTGAGGAAGCCATCTCAACCCCACCCCACAACAAGCACCCATGTATACCAGGAGGGGCTAAGCTAAACGGGTCATCCTCTCCCTGACTTTTAACACCCACCTAATCATTTTTGATTAGCTTGTTCTTATCATTCCAGAGGATTAGTCTCTCTATCAAACACCTGTTACACGCATCTAAAAATGCGTATTATCCGACTTAAAGGAGGAGCCTAACTTTTATAATGAGCATAAAAACATTCCTCAGTGAATGGGGGGGCTTGAGAGACCCCGGGTGACGGTGCTTCGTCGCTTTTCCCCACGAGCATATATACACAACAGCTCGAGTTATCGTACACGGTGGATCAAGTTATTGCACCCCAACCTCATCAGGTTACTGAGTATAATGGTTTGAATCAACCTGCTTAAGGAGGTGACTCACCACCATTTTCAAGAGCTTACTCCAGTTCCTAAACATTGAGGTCAGCCAAAATATGATAGTGTCCTTAGTATGCAGCCTCGCCCGAAAATACAAGCTGGTACCATAGCTGTAGTCTCTGTAGTCCACTGTAGGAAAAAAATACTGACTACGGGTGAAGAATTAATGGTCTCTTGAGAGAATGTACCGTAAATGATGATTTTGCTTCGTCTGATAACACAAGTAGGTCCTGTAGCTGTATCGTTTATAGCCATGTAACACATGTAGGTCCTACAGGTGTAGCCTAGGTGGTCAGTTAATACAAGTAGGTCCCTCAGGTGTAGCCTTTGTGGTCAGGAACACAAGTAGGTCCTACATCTGTGATCAGGAACACAAGCAGGCGCGATAAGTGAATCCTCTGTAGCCTGGTAACATAATACCGTGCTATAAGTGAAACCTTTGTACGCCGATAACAGGATTAAGACTAGAGCCGATGTTTATGTACTCCGATAACAGGATTAAGACTAGAGACGATGTTTATGTACTCCGATAACAGGATTAAGACTAGACGATGTCTGTGTAGTCCGATAACGAAAAAAAAAATGCTATAAATGATAAATCTGTTGTGATGTCAAGAGCAAGTATACTAAATAATTCCACTATTGTCCGATAACACAAATAGGTGCAATAAGTGAAATCTTTATCGTCTGGTAATATGAGTAAGTAAAATAAATGAGATGTGTAGTTCGTTAGCTCAAATAAGTATTATAACTGGGGCCTTTATGGTCTGATAACAAGAGTAAGCATAACTGATTATGCCTCTGTCGTGCAATAGCTTGTAAGTGTTATAAGTGAAACTTCTGTAGTCTCAGAACACGAATAAGTCAATAAATCATGCTTGTGTAGTCCGGTAGCACAAAAAGTACTTTGAGTGAAACCCTTATGGTCTGATGACGAGATAAGTACAGTTGATGATATCTGTGTAGTCCTGTAGCACATGAGGCTATTACAAGTTATGGTAACAAGTACAATTGATAACACCTGTCTAGTCCGATAGCACATATGAATACTATAGGTGAAGCCTTAGCGGTCCCATAACAAAAACAAGTACAAATGATAATACTTGTCCTATAGCACATATAAGTATTATAAGTGAAGCCTATATAGTCCCATAACAGAAATAAGTACAATTGATCATGCCTCTGTAGTACGATAGCACATATAATTATTATAAGTGAAGCCTATATAGTCCCATAACAGAAATAAGTACAATTGATCATGCCTCTGTAGTACGATAGCACATATAAGTAAAACCTTTATGGTCCGATAACTTGAAATAAGTACAGCTGTTTAAGTCTCTGTCGCTTGATAACGCAAGAATAATTCATGTCAGTGAAACCTTTACAGTCTGATAACATGAGCGAGTCTATAAAACGAAGCCCTCTGTGTAGGACCCGGTAACACAAACGGGTATTAGGATTGAAACCTTCGTAGCACTAACCACCTCCCCGAACAGAGGGTTCTGATTCCGTCGACGCCGAAGTTGTGTTGTGTGGAGGGGGGCGAGTTTGTTGTTGCCGCCACGCCGCCCCGTGCGTTGTTGAAGTGGGTGTCCGCGTGAAAGTGTGCATAAAAAACCATAAAGCTGTTGAGTCCCAAAGACGATGGGCTATAAATTGAAGGCGGAGTGGTGGGATTAGCAGAGATTACAGCTTATATTTCAGAGCAAGGGACAGTGGGGTCGCTTCATATGCATATAGTGTTAAAATTTCCTATAAGGATATCTGAGATTGCATCCCATGGCTTGGCTTGTATTAGATATATTCTGTATCATTATGCTTCTCTCTCTCTCTGCTCGACGACGCGTAACTTGCAAGACTCGTTCTTCGTAACTCTACTACATTGTCTTGCAGTGAGCGCTATGCGATAGCGCCGCCTTTAGGCAAAATCTCGTCGTGGGCACTCGTCATTAAGAATCTCTCTCTCTCTCTCTCTCTCTCTCTCTCTCTCTCTCTCTCTCTCTCTCTCTCTCTCCTAGCCTTGCCTCGTCATAATGCTTCGTCGTAGGTACCCCAATGTAAGCATTCTCTTCCTCTGATCTCTAGATAAACATTAGACCATCATCTACTGTAGGGTTATGAATATCTCCCCTTCCGTCATCAGTAGACCCCCATTAAGTCACCCTTGCCTGTCATCACCGCATCATCGTCGTTCGTTGCGGTCGCGTGCTAAGCAGAAGTGAACTAGGGTGCGACCGCCACCAGGACACCGAGACAAGCTTGTGGTCAAGGCTCTCCACAGTGCGACGTGGGTAGCCGCGGCACGTCACCTGCGCACCAAACGTCAGTGCCACCGACCAGCACCACCAGTCCCCCAGGTGGCGAGTGGGTGGACAGGTAACAGGGTAAACATGCAGTAGATAACATCACCTGGACTTGACTCGACCTCCCCCTTACTTCTACCAAGCCAGCCAGCCAGCCACCTACCTTGGATCGAATGATCTACGGTTTCACTTCACTTTTTCTCTATTTTTTCTCGATCCTGCAATTCGCGTCCTGGACCTTAAGGTTGTTTGACAGTTGCACAATGACGCTCCAGACTTTCTATAATTTTACGTGGCCACCAAGGTCTTCTAAGACGGATCCTTGGCATGTGACATCGTATAAACTTGTGTTCCAGTGGGAAATGTTAATATATTTCCTTCTTTACCGTTGCAAGGATTAATATAGTAGTAAAAGCATTTGGATTTATCCACGATAACTTATTGAACCCATCTTCAGTGAGCGGTGTTATGTCGTCCCACACTCTCGATTTTATGTTCGTACCTGACGATCATCTGTGTGCCTCTTTCATCCTCTGTGCTACTCCGCCAGTATATTTATCCTTTGCCTTCCCCACCTCCATTCATAGGTTTATGTGTAAAGGAGACTTTGCGCGGATTAGGAGGCTATCAAAATAAAAGGGACAGTAAATCAGAGAAGTCTTGGATTTAGCAAAAGAACGTTAGGAATGCTTCTTTAAACAACTACAGAGTCCAAGTCTCCATGGCACTTCAGTTTATGTCTCGAAGCACCATTTATAGACAATGATTTACCAAACATTTGTCTTAAGTGAAGGCGTGTTAGGGTGGATAATGTCTTTGTCACTACACACCTCGTCCAAAAAGCACTTGTAAGAAAGCAACGTTGGCAGTTCCTGCCTATGAAAGGTGGCTTGTTCATTCAGGGATCGGTTCCCCTTGTCGTTAGTGGGTCTCTCAAGTTGCGACGCTTTGACCCCGTGGGCCACTGTTGGGTCTGAGGGTTGGCATTGTGTGACCTCACAGCCACTCACCATATTATGTTCACGCTGGGTACCCACAGGTACTGAGTCACCCGTGCTGTACTGTGTAAGTCTCTCGCGTACATGACCTAATTAACTTATATTTATGAATCCCCCCATGAGGGACGATGCTAGTTTAGCGTTTCGATGCCTTCCTCTTGCCTCTTTCCATTATGTTCCATGTCTAACAATGATACTCGCGCGCCTGAAAGCTGGTTCAGTATGTACAAAGGCCATTTCAGTTTCTTTGCGCAAGCCTTCACCTTTGGGTTTCGAAAGAGCATAGAAGCAGTTAACATCAAAGGTCATGTTAAACTCTGCGGAATTAACACTATCACTTCACTATGCTGTAGATGAGATAAAGCGCTTCTACTAGTACTACTATCACTACTATCACTACTACTACCGCTACTTATACTAATGGTAATGATAATGGTAAACAATGCCTTAGGATATGACAGCCCTGTATCGTCGTTTCGAATATTATTGTCATCAGGAAATCCGACTTTGTTCCTCGTGTATTTCATGCAGTTCGACATCTATTTACTACAAGCAACCTGCAATTTCCTCTCTTAACTTACCTAATTATAGAATAAGACTCAGGCACCTGACAACCGTTGTATTTCCCCTTGATTTAATGACCTTTTTGCCTTGATAATGACCAAGGCGTGCACGGCCTCTCGAGGCGACACTGTCTAGCTAGCAGTTGATTGCTCATCCTCAAGGCGGGCTCGGAAAAGACACCAGCACCCCCATGTTGTTCACAGTTGTGGCCGACCAGCAGTCGCACTGGCTCGCTCTGGCTCACCGTCAGGGCATAGCACTGGCGCCGTAGTGTACTAGATAGCGTAATCTACACCAGCCTCGAAGCCATGCCACGATCCTCGGTGTCGCTCGTATAATTATTGATGTGGCCATTTTCCGGGTCAAGCGAATCTTTTGCTCTGATATCCTGTTACCTGGGTCCCTCTTACGTGTCCCCTGTGCCAATTATCGCGACTCGTCTCTGTCTCTAGGGCCTGGCCTGGGCCCAAGGCAGTGTACTGTTACTCCTCCAATAAGTCATGCTGCTTGGTGCGACAGCCACAGCACCCCCAGCGTAACCTTGTTTACACGCGCTGCGAGGCGTAAGGTGAGATTCGTGTACTGGTGCACGGCCTAAATGATGCAATGGTACCTCTGAGAGGGGAGAGATTACTCCACCGATATGTACCTACGATGAGGTTTTGCCTTAGGGCAAGGGTAAGGGAGCAGTGCTCGCTGCAGAAGCAAAGACAGGGATGAGGTTTTGCCTTAGGGCAAGGCTAAGTTAGCAGTGCTCGCTGCAGAAGAAAAGACTGAGAGAGAAGAAAATTATATAGACTTAGAGAGAAAGTAAAAGAGGATGTAAGGAAGATACTATATACCACAACTGCTGCCCCTGGACCAACTCGGATACGTAACAGACAGACAGACAGACAGACAGAGAGAAAGACAGACAGGCAAACAGTCATTGGGGACACACACACACACACACACACACACACACACACACACACACACACACACACACACACAAAGCTCTCGATCGAGTCAAAGTGGTAACTGCTTTACCAGTGTATGACCTTGAAGCCTGGCTGTCTGGGGTGTGATAACGAGATAAGATAAAGAGGTGTGATTCGGTCGATAACCAAACTCACAAAGTTTATTCTCGCATTACGTGAAGAAAGTATATCGTAGAACACGCTAGACTACATGGAAGAAGGTATTGATGGATAGATAGATTGAAAGATCTACTGTAGAGCAATCCAAGCTATGATAAAGATCCATTTACCTTTCGGTCATATTAGTACATGGTTCCGAACCCAAAAAGTCCTTTATGTGTTTGTGTTTTGTGTGTGTACGTGTGTGTGTGTGTGTGTGTGTGTGTATACTTGTGTGTGTGTTTATATATATATATATATATATATATATATATATATATATATATATATATATATATATATATATATATATATATATAGTTACTTTCCCAAGGGTATTTGCAGGTGTAAGACTCCGTTGTACTCAGTAGCATGGACGGGATAGACTCAGTTGAAACTAGAAGTTCTATAATGAGAATGTACTCCGCTCGGCTGCTGACGATAGAAGAGCTTCACTAAAGATGACACTTCACTGTGTGGCAGTGCAAGTTGAAGCAGGCGGAGAGCGCACACACACACATGCACAGACACACATACACACACACATGCACACAGCACGCACATTTATAAACAGAGTCCCACTTTAGGAGAACAGTTAAGGAGACAAAGTGCTTGCTGACAAATTTACGAATTTGCATCCTTGTTCATGAACATGCAAATATTCAGCAAGCTGTTCAAGCTCTATATAAGGTCAAAACTGGGATATTCATCTCATATTTGGTCACTGCACCTAACGAAGCACAAAGAACTCGTAGAGAAGGTCCAGAGAAGGACAACAAATATAATACCAGAATTAAGGGAGCTGAATTACAGGGAATGACTAGAAGCCTTTGATTTATGCACCAATGAAGAGAGAAGAGTGAGGAGTAAGTTGATAATAATATTTGTTTAAATATGATTGATGACGTACCTTGTGAAAGGTTCTTTCGAAGATGTAGGAACATAGCATGAAATTTAGCAAGAAACGTGTTGATGATGGTGGAGAGAAGTGCCTTTATGATGTGATATTGATAGATGAAAGGAAGTGACTGATTGTGGATATGTGTATACGGACAGCATACGAAAGTTATGATAGTTGTATGGTAATAAAAGAAGGTTCGAGGTATGAGGGCCCCGCCAATGTAAAAGAAAAAACCTCCCTTGCAGTACAATTAGGTAATTACAAACACACACACACACACACACACACACACACACACACACTCTCTAGGATCAACTACAATGTATAATGTCGTGTCGTGTGTACATGATCTGTGTTAAGCAGGGAAGTATTTCATGTGGGTGTATGTTTATGCGTGCGTTTGGGTGTATGTATTTAGTTGTCTGTATTCTTGCGTGTATATGTACGCACATATATATAGTGTGTGTGTGTGTGTGTGTGATTTCTAATTGTATGTTGTAGAGAGAGAATATTGCACTTGATTTGCCCAGTCTCTTAACCTTGCATATATGTACCATGTCTTTACTCCTATGTATGTACATGCAAGCCTAAGCCAGGCACCCATTGATCGACCAACCTCGAGGAGAGGATGAATACCTAGGTTGGGTGTAGGTCAACTGCCGCGTCCAGGATTCGAACCCATGCGGGTTCGACCTCGGCCTTGCCCGTGCTGACTCATGGTCAGTAACGCTAACCACTACACCACGGAGGCCCGTATATGGGTGAGTGAGCGTATGTGTGTGTGTGTGTGTGTGTGTGTGTGTGTGTGTGTGTGTGTGTGTGTGCTGAGAAATATGAGGCAGAAAAATAAATCGTACACGAATCTCTTGTGATAACGGTATTGCCATGAGGCAGTGGACGATTGCGTGCCGCGCTTGCAGCATCCATCGATTGTTTTGGTATTACTGTTATTCTCCGCTGCCACGCACACTGCATGGTTGGAGAGAGAGAGAGAGAGAGAGAGAGAGAGAGAGAGAGAGAGAGAGAGAGAGAGAGAGAGAGAGAGAGGATAGGTTTCCCTAAAAACGTATTAAGAGGTACCAAAGTGCCCAGAAAGGAGAAGTAATCATACGAGAGAAGTAATCATACGGGAGTGAGGATGATTTTGCCAATAGCCGTTTGTGTCAGATGAGGCTGGTAAAGCTGGATGGTGTGATGGCAACATGTACCAAAGAACTATTTGGGAATATGAAGATAAAAACATCGGAAGTATTGCCACATGGATTAAGAGTGGGTAAGAAAGCCAAAAAGAATGAGACTAGAAATCCTAAAGAAGCTATTCATCAGAGTCATGAGAACAATAGGTATTTAATACAGGAAAGACATTGACTGAAAGAGTATTCAAGAATCCCCTGACAGCTATCTGAACTCCCTTGAGAAGCAATCAGGGACAATATAAAGGATCGAGAATCACTAGAGAAACTATATACACTAGAGATCATTAGAATGTAACATGATATCAGCCAAGAGGTCGTGAGAAGCAACGGAAGTGTCACAGTGGTCAGCCTTAAAGCAATCACGATTCATCAGGGAGTGTATGAAGGTCTTCAGTGACCCATGAATTGAAATATATATATTCATGAGCAATCTCTCTATCTCAGTACCTCACAATACCCACATGTGCTATATATATATATATATATATATATATATATATATATATATATATATATATATATATATATATTGGAAAGGATCACAATTTTGCGCGTGATCAAGATGTTTTGGACAATCACATGTTTACCAAATGGCGTCCTAGCTTCGTCTCTTCGATGTATATCAACTGACTGTTATATTCCTCTCTTGTGTCTCCCCTGATGATGTGATTATTACACGAAAGTGCACTTGGGAACTTTTCGTGTTTCATTTTCCCCGTGGACTCATATATATATATATATATATATATATTATCCCTGGGGATAGGGGAGAAAGAATACTTCCCACGTATTCCCTGCGTGTCGTAGAAGGCGACTAAAAGGGAAGGGAGCGGGGGGCTGGAAATCCTCCCCTCTCAATTTTTTTTTCTTTTTTATTTTCCAAAAGAAGGAACAGAGAAGGGGGCCTGGTGAGGATATTCCCTAAAAGGCCCAGTCCTCTGTTCTTAACGCTACCTCGCTAATGCGGGAAATGGCGAATAGTATGAAAGAAAAAGAAAAAAAAGAAAAAAAAATATATATATATATATATATATATATATATATATATATATATATATATATATATAATATATTACGTTGATGCCTTTACAAAATCACTGATTAGAGAACTACAATAGTCTGATGAGGGTACTGAAAGGCAAAGAAGCCAAATAAGTCAGCATTAGTTGAGGGGGTATTAGACGTCCTTAGTGTGTATATATGGGTGTGTGGGTTTGGATGGCTGAGGAGTTACGAGGGTGCCTGGCTGGGAGCGTCGGGAGACAGATGACATCGTTTAGTGAATGGGTTAATAAGAAGGCCTTGTAGATAGGCAGGCATGTGGGTAGACTCGGGAAAGTGTATGGCGAGTCGGTAAATAGTACGAGAGGAGGAGGAGGAGGAGGAGGTGAGGGGGGGTAACAACTGGGATGAATGAACGTCGCATTCGGCATATATTTTGACGATAGATTCTTAATTGATCTGATTCACCGGTGACGAGGTCTAGTGGGAGGGCAAAACATACTACCTCACCAGTTCATGACTGCAGTTAGAGGTTCTGTAATGCTTCGTACGTTACCGTTAGAGGTTCTGTAATGCCTCGTACGTTACAGTTAGAGGTTTTGTAATGCCTCGTACGTTACAGTTAGAGGTTCTGTAATGCCTCGTACGTTACAGTTAGAGGTTCTGTAATGCCTCGTACGTTACAGTTAGAGGTTCTGTAATGCCTCGTACGTTACAGTTAGAGGTTCTGTAATGCCTCGTACGTTACAGTTAGAGGTTCTGTAATGCCTCGTACGTTACAGTTAGAGGTTCTGTAATGCCTCGTACGTTACAGTTAGAGGTTCTGTAATGCCTCGTACGTTAACTCCTTGTCACTACTGGGGATTTTCTCGAGAGTCTGCCTCCACGGGGATTATGGTACTTTGCTGACAAGAAATAGGGAGTCCAAAACTGTCTTTGAATCAACGTCGATGTATCCACCATATCTGAATAGCTTCAGATAATACGTTACTGAAAAAACACATCAATCATTAATCAGTAATCAAGATACGGTACACACACACACACACACTCACACACACACACAGGGACTCTAGACAAGACCAACTGAACTCTGAGAATTCTTGGCGGTGATGTAAATCACTCTGTGTGTGTGTGTGTGTGTGTGTGTGTGTGTGTGTGTATTCATCCCCGAGGCCGCAGTCAGAGCGGCTGTGCGGAGGCAAGCGGTGCGACATGCATCCTCCAGGGTAAGGCATGCCAACACCCATGACTATGCGCGAACGCACCTGAACTTTGGCCTCACTCCTCAGAAGCCACTGACCTTGATATGAGGAAAAGCTCTCCTCCTCCTCCTCCTCCTCCTCCTGCCAGTGGTGGAGGTGTGGCAGCACCATCTGTTCAGGCTCTGCACACAACTAACTGTCAGCTGCTGATGTTATCGATGGCTGGTTTGTCGAGCGTGTAGAGAAGGGATATAAAACCTTCTTTAGCAGCAGCGTACGGTCTGATATCCACTCTCATAAGATGAATGATCAAATTATATATATTAGCGAGGCTTTTGCTCTAAATGAAATTTCAGAGTGCGAGTGAAGGTTCTGCACTGAAAGGAACACACAAGTACTCTTTCTTTTTTTTGGAAAGAAGTTGCGGGTGCCAGCAGATGATGGGAGATTACTGTACTGCAGTGGGTCAGGCGGAAGGACTGTGAAATAAGGTCCTTATATGTACCGATGGAAAGAGAGTCAAGAATCTGGAGGAGTGATACATTAAGGACCAGGCACATTCTGTGGAGCGAGCGAGCGGTCGGCTGGCTCAGCTAAGCTCGTATTGACGTTGGGACGAGGTGATCCATCTTAGGTCTGGACTGTAACATGGGCGATACACCCTCAGGTGTTTTTTTGCGATCCGGTGGCAAAGTTCAGTTTGCACCGGAGAGATAGATGATGGTGGGCGAGAGACACAATTGCACTTTAATTGATAATCATGAGAGAATAATTATGATTAAGACATAGCAAAACAACATAACTCACGAGGGATTAGAGAAAGCAACGACACGTATAGAAAAAGGTGACATGCGAGTATGTTTAGGAATAACTATATCTGACACTGGATGCGCGTAGCGTCAGATTTCGTCCTCACATAAGGAGGTGTTTGGATGCTCGGACTAAAACAAGGGGAACAGTTCCCGAGAGAGAGAGAGAGAGAGAGAGAGAGAGAGAGAGAGAGAGAGAGAGAGAGAGAGAGAGAGAGAGATGTTGTTGCCAGAGCGGGTAAGAGTGTGATGTAGAATAACACAAAACTATTCTGTCTTTTCCATTACAGTAAACATATGTGTTTTCATGAGACGATTCCATTTTAAGCTCTTTTGAAAGATATATTAGAGAGATATCGGATACGAGTATAGTGGTTTCAGAAGGGCGCTGCGTCGGGATTCCCAACGAGCGATGGCTGGCCAATTGAAAGTGGATATATTTGATCAGTGTTAAGAAAACGAATTGCACCGCAGGTGGAGGACCACATTATCTTTCCGCGGCTCCTGAGCGAGAATTTGTCTAACCATCGTTATTGATGGTCTTACCAGCAATCCCAAATCACTTTTAAGTTGTTATTGTAGTTTTAAGTTATTGATGGTCGCGGGTGTTGGCGAGTGGGGTAGGTAAGGGGAGTAGATAGATGTCGGAGGTGGGGAGATGCAGAGGTAAGGTCGGGTGGGGTGTGTGTTAGGGGCAAGGACGATGACAGTGGGGGACGTCGTTCAGAAGGGAGAAGCAGTAGGTCGGGGGTAGGATTGTGGTGGGTGGTGATGGCAGGGGAGGAGGAGGGCAGTAGGAGGAGGGACACAGGACGAGTCCGAGGCTGGGCTATGTCCAGAGGAGTGGACGTGGTGATGGCGGCAATTTTACGGGAGGGAGAGAGGGGATAAGGTGGAGAGTGTGGTGCGGTAGTGGCGCTGGGAGAGAGAGAGAGAGAGAGAGAGAGAGAGAGAGAGAGAGAGAGAGAGAGAGAGAGAGAGAGAGAGAGAGACTGAGGAAATGGCGGGGTTTTACTCATTATGGTTGGTGATAATCAAGACGCAAGGTCATGATATCAGATGGCGCCTTTTCCATTTACGGTGTTAATGATGATGTCCTCATGATACAGAGTTTGGTGGTCTTAATGACCACGATTAGTAGGAGTATGAGCTGTAAGGCAGCCATCGGGTTGTGTTGATATCGATTCATGTGGTGGGACTCGTCATGGCGAGGCAATGGCGGTGTTGATCGAATTCGTTCATAGACACGGTAGTACAAAGCGGATATAGTTTTCTTAAACCGTGGTGACGGACAGGCTTTTGGCAAGACACAGTGGTTGTTCCTGTGGTGGCTGTGGTGGCAGTGGCAAGAGGCCGAGTATGACTTGTCTTGTTTGCAGTGGTTGATAAGAGATCAATGATGATGATGCTGACAAGCTAAAACAACACTGAGGAATCTGAAATCGTGGTAAGATGTGCTGCCACACGCCATGACTAAGAACAAACATAACATGTATAGCGCTTTTTTTTGTTAGAAACAGAAATAGTAAGATTAACAAGAGTCTGACGCGTTTTGCTTTGTAGTTGCTGTGACAGATGAGGGTATGTATAATTCGGGGTGGGACGTGAGGTACCTGGTGTAAATGTATATGAGAAAGGTATGGCATTAATCGTTCAGCTGTAACACTGAGAAGAACTTTACAATCTTCTCTGAACAATAGGGCTAAGCAGTCGTCTGGCACATCTTCCTCTATACTGAGACAAACAAAAGACGTGACACGTTCGGCTCTGTAATATGATCAACAGAAGCCTAGCACATTCCCCTTCTGTGAAAAGTGAGAATAGCATGGCACGTTTCATCATAGAGCTGGACTAAGAATAGCTTGAGACTTTTCACTCCACAGTAATGATAACATGGCAAGTTTCGCTCTGTCGGGAAAGTAGTGATAACATGGCAAGTTTCGCCCCTACAGTGAAAGTAACAATAACATGGCAAGCTTCTCGCTTACAGTGAGAGCAGCAGTAACGTGGCCTAATTTCAACGAGCAGTAAGACTTGCAGTGGTGGTCCCCCATCACGTGGTCAGCACTGCTTTGAAACAGTAGTGATGTCATTCGCCTCAAGATTCATGGCTGTGCCTGAGGTGTTCGATGACGCTCTATGGCGTATACGAGTACCCGAGCAGGAGCAGTAGTGGTCAGGGAGGTGGAGGAGGAAGAGGAGGAAGAGGAAGAGGAGGAGGAGTAGGAGGAGGAGGAGTAGGAGGAGGAGGAGTAGGAGGAGGAGGAGGAAGAGGAGGAGGAGGAGGAAGAGGAGGAGGAGGAGGAGGAAGAGGAGGAGGAGGAGGAGGAAGAGGAGGAGGAGGAGGAGGAGGAGGAGGAGGAGGAAGAGGAGGAGGAGGAGGAGGAGGAGGAGGAGGAGGAAGAGGAGGAGGAAGAGGAGGAGGAGGAGGAAGAGGAGGTCAACATGACCTGAGGACTCCAAACAAGATCCAAATGAGACCACGCCAGGCAAGGATGGGACAAAAATTTGTGAGTTATCTCCATCATCCAAATCGCTTTCCCCGAGGCTTGGGGCAATAGGGGGGGAAAGAGAAGGTCATGACCTGGGGCCTGGCATGATCCACATTAAAATCACGTGAGCGGAGGACAAAAATTCGTGTGCATTCTGCATCATCTAGATCATTTTTACAGGGCAGAGGCACTAGTTGGGAAAGAGAAGGTCATGACCTGGGGACATAGAGGCCTTAAACGAGGTCACATGAAGGGGGATGGGGGTGACCTGGGGACATAGAGGTCTTAAACGAGATCACATGAAGGGGGATGAGGGAGGGGTGGTGTGGGGGTAGGAGGGGCTGGGGATGTGACAGTAATTAAATCCTGTGTATTTTACATCATTAAAATCGCTTTTTAATGGAGTCAGGGGCACTAGTAGTGGAGCAGAACGTCATAACTCGGTGACGGAAGATCGAAACGAGGTCACTCACATTTGGGAAGACGAAGGGATTTGACATGATCGCATGTGTATCCTACAAACGTCTAAACCGATTATGATGGATACATACGTTTGTGAACGAGGAGAGGCGAGGTCAAGACCTCGAAACTAAGGTTCAGAAAGAGGTTACATCAGAGATGACAGAGCGAGAATTCGTGTTTGCATTCTGCAAGATCGAAAGGAGGTTACATGAGGGATGAGAGAGCTAAAAGAATCACGTGTATTCTGTGTTATCTACATGGTTAGCCTTACCTAATGTCGTGTCGACGTAAGGTGACCACAAATACAGAAATGAATGCTTTTGGCAGTGGAATGAGGAGATAGATCTAGGAGACTAAGGGGGCCCCTAAGGGAAGAGGAGGGTGTCAGAGAGGACCAGTGGAGGACAAACAGCGGTCATCTTGAAGCAAGACAAGATACATAGGAAAACGTGGGATGTTACATTAAGTCCTATAGGACATGGCGTATATGAGACGAAGATAAAGATGAGGAAACAGAATAGAATGAATAGTAAAGAAACGATGGAAAGGAAGATAATGGTAATGATGATTGATCATTCTGATGATGATAAAGGTGATATTGATGATGATAATATAGATGATGTAGGATTAGAAAAAAAAAGTGAAGGGAGAGAATGTGTGAAGGTGATGATAGAGAGGAGGAAGACATTGGTAAAACGAACTAGTAAAGATGGTAAGGTTGAACGAGGAGAAAAAAATAGGAGAATTATCAGAATAAAAAAGTAAGGAAAACAGAAGTGAATGAAGAGAAACAAACTGATATAGGAGGAAGGTTAAGAAGAGAAGAAGAGGAAGAAGACTTATTGCAGTAGATTTAAGTAGACGATCCCCTAGTAGAGGGGGAGCATCTGTAGAAGCAATTAAATGGGTACGAAGAGGGTTTTATCTCTACCATTTATTCTTTGCTGCCTGCACGCACCCCTGTACTGCCAAACAACAAAAATGAATAAACACGAACGTATATATATATATATATATATATATATATATATATATATATATACTTAGAAGAGTCGACTGGGATGTGCTGAAATGCTTTTGACATATGAAAAGGACGAGTTGAGAAAGACTGTCTTGGAGGATCTATACGTCAGAAGTGGAAAGAGCAAACCAAGAAGAGACTGTAAGGATGGAGAGGAAGAAGCTTTATATGTGGGGTTTACCGTTTCAGGAGGGTGATAGGCGTGCATGAGACAGAACGAAGTAGATCTTTGTGGTACATGAGGGGCGACTTGCTGTCGTATGAACTGAAGCAAGGCATATAAAGCGCTCTGGGGAAAACATGGAATGGTCTCTAGGGCTTTGCTATGGATGGTAGGCTTTTGTTTCCGTGCATTATAAATGGCAGCTAGAGAGTGGATGTCCGTTCCTGATGCTACTTCAGTAAAGTGGGAAACGGAACATATGTTTGAAATAAAGATGGAAATTCATACATAGATATACAGACGAGAGAGAATACTACTTACTTCTATGGAGGATATGGTTATGCTTAACAGATTTGTGCTGTTTGTAGAGTTAAATTGAGGTGTCTGAACACAGGGGAAACGAGTGATATTTCAGAGAGAGAGAGAGATGCAGGGGTAAAACAGTGACTGGAAAAAATCCCCAAATTTCTGGATACAGTAAGACTAAATACACTTATTGGGGGTTGGTCTCAAGGGAAGTTGTTGCTTGTGTTTCGTAGATGTCAAGTGAAAGGGGGAGAAAATATGAGAATAGAAAGCGTACCTCACCCAGAAATAAAACTTCGTAAAAGTAGGGAATGGAGAAAGGAACCAGGCGAGAGTTCCTAATGCTGCCTCGAGAAGGCGAGAAAAATAAACACACACACACACACACACACACACACACTTTTCGTACCAAACCAGGAAAGACGATCATATTTCCGGTAACAATCTTGTTTGTTTGGCCAGGTAA
>NC_092231.1:12170696-12225696 GCF_036320965.1 Panulirus ornatus
GGAGGCGGGTATATCAATCACAGCCAAGGTCTCGGGGGTGCTTATAGAAAAGCAAGGCGATTCCAAAAGGATTGTGGTGGCTATTCTCCTTTTCGTTGGACTGGACATGTTAGGACTCGGGTCAGACAGACTCTGGTCACGCCATCGGATTCGGAGGAGGGGGGGGGGGGTGCCGTCAGGCCTAGAGAGAGAGAGAGAGAGAGAGAGAGAGAGAGAGAGAGAGAGAGAGAGAGACAGACTCAACACTAGTAATAAGGAAGTTCACACGATACGACCATGAACGTCAGAGCCATATGTGTCATAACTGGAGGTGAAAGTCATCTGTATATGTGGCATATATGTATATATGGTATTTATGTAGGTCTATATGGCATCTGCCGCCGCGTAAACGTCACAGCTTGGAACGCAAGCCATAAATAAGGCAGACTGGAGCGTGACGGTCCCTTCCATGTGTGTATAAACGTACACATGTCTACACAAACATGGAAATATACATGCAAGAACGTACATATAAACTATATATATATATATATATATATATATATATATATATATATATATATATATATATATATATATATATATTGTTCGCTGATGATGCTTAAGTGGAAATAATAAAACAGTCACACTTCAAAGCAAATATGGTAATAAGGAGCTGGTGAACTAATAGGATTGAGGAGAATGGGTTGTAAACAAGTTATACTTCGGGGTGGGAAATGAGAGTATACCATATTCAGGAGAGATGGCGAGTTAGATAACCATGAGAAGTATATACAAGCGAAGGCGATAGACACAGTATGTTAAGAATGAGACGTGGTAGAGAAGAAGTAAAGACGAGTGGGTGGAGGTGGTAAACACTGTGCGTTAAGAATGAGACGTGGTATAGAAGAAGTAGAGGCAAGTGGAAGGTAGTAGACACTGTATGCCAAGAATGAGACGTGGTAGAGAAGAAGTAGAGGCAAGTGGAGGCGGTAAAAACAATATGTTAGAAAATGAGATGTGGTAAAGGAGCACTTCTCCAGTTGGAGGGTTAGACGTAATAAAAATAACTTCAATACGAGTGTAAGAAAAAATGAAGAGAAAAGTGATTAGCAATGAGTGTGACTAGAAAATAAACAGTAACATGTGACGCAGATATTACACTAATTCACACTGAAAATGATGGTGCTTACACTGGACGTAATGGTGGTTACATTGTAAATGATGGTGCTTAAACTGTGAATGATGGTGTTTACACTGTAAAATGTTTTGGTTACACTGTAAGTGATGGTGTTGCACTGTTAATGATGGTGGTTACACCATAAATGTTGGTTGTAAAACTGTAAATGATGGTCATTGTACCGTAATTGATGGTTTTCGCACTGTAAATCATGGATTTTGCATTATGAATGATGGTTACCCTGTAAACGATGGTAGTTACACTGTAAATGATAGTTAAACTGTAAATCATAATGTTTATACATTGAATGATGGTGTTTACCCTGTAAATGCTTGTGCTTAAACTGTAAGTGATGGTGATGGCAAAGTAAATGATGGTGGTTACACTGTAAATGATGGTGGGTGTAGTGTAAATGATGGTGGTGCTCTATGAACGTAGATCCCAAGGCTACAAGTGGTCCAGAGGTCATTGCTAGAGCCACTCTCGTCTGTAAGGGAGACGTAGTCATAGGTGCAGAAGACAGCTGGGAGTTCCTATAATGAGGAGTGAGTATGTGGTTATCTTTCAGAGACCTGGGGTTGGACGACTGTTTTTACGCACAATCTAAGGTTGCCGAGCAAGGTCGGAGATGGTTGATTGACTGGTTCATTTTTCGAGACTGTGAACAATCATTTACGATGTATACGAGAGAGGGAGGGTTTCCATGGACAAGTGAGTTAAGGGAGCGAGGGTTTCCATGGGCAAGTGAGTTAAGGGAGCGAGGGTTTCCATGGGCAAGGGAGTTAAGAGAGCGAAGGTTTCCATGGGCAAGGGAGTTAAGAGAGCGAAGGTTTCCATGGGCAAGGGAGTTAAGAGAGCGAAGGTTTCCATGGGCAAGGGAGTTAAGAGAGCGAAGGTTTCCATAGGCAAGGGAGTTAAGAGAGCGAAGGTTTCCATGGGCAAGGGAGTTAAGAGAGCGAAGGTTTCCATAGGGCAAGTGAGTTAAAGGAGCGAATGTCAATGAAACTGCATTCGAGTTAATATCTAAGGTTGCCAGTAGTTATGTTAATGGTAGTGAGAGTGTAAGAGGTCACTTGGTCATCGTCAAGAGTGAAGTGTGTCCACTCATCAGGACATATTCAGGAATGAAGGTTAAGAACAAGGGAAAGACGTACGTAGGTCATGTTCGAGCAAGAAGTACTTAGGTCATGTTCGTTGGAGGTCACAGTGCGTAAGTCATGTTCAGAAACGTTGGGGGGGGGGGGGGGGGTGTTAAGTCAGTGTGGCAGTCAACCACTGGTGTTCAAAGGCGAAGAAGGAAATTAATCATTTCTGTCCAACACACTGGAGGCAGTTGATAACACACACACCATGAGTGGAGACGGTGAGTCTTACTCAAGACTGGAGACGATAAATAGGTCATGGATCGAGGGTGGAGGCGGTTAATAAGTCATGCACCAAGAGTGGAGACTGTAAATGCGTCATGCATCATGAGTGGAGACGGTAAATATGTCATGTGTCAAGAAAGGAGACGGTAAATCAAGAGTGGAGTGTGTTAATAACTCGTGCATCAAGAATGGAAGACAGTAAATAAGTCATGGACACAGACTGGAGACTGTAAACAAGTCATGCATCAAGAGTGGAGGCGGTAAATAAGTCATGTATCAAGAGTGGAGACGGTAATTAGGTCATATCCAAGAGTGGACGCGGTAAATATAAGTCTGTGGAGGCGGTGAACAAGGAGACAAGAGAAACCTTGATGTGTCGAGGGGAATGGAAGCCTTAATGATGGGGTCTGCCGTGTGTAATTGTGCTCTAGATTTATGGTCTCCGAACTCAAATCAGGTTGCTGGCGACAGACTCGCCTGTACGCTAGTTGTTGTCTGCGCGGGTCTAAAGTCTCTTATTTCTATTCTTTTAGTTTTAATCTCCCCTGATGTCTCCTGCCTCGCTGTTCTTGTTTCATGCTTAATATGTTTTGCGTTCCTTTAGTCTTTTCTTTTATTATCTACGTCGTACCTTGTCTCTGCTTTACTTTCGTCTTGAACTCTTTTTGTTCTCATCTGTGAATCTGTTTAGTCCATATTTGCTTTCTTGTAGCCTCCTTTGCATTTTGTTTAGTTCTTATCTGTTTAATTGTCCTCTCTGTGCCTTTTCTTCTTTCAGTCTTATTCTCTTCTATTATGACTCTTTGTTTCTTTTTAGTATTAACATTATTAATTCAATCTTCAAACTTCTGATTCGTGTTCATCTGCTTTGTTGCTGTTTCTCTTTGCTTTCGTATATTCTTTATCTACCTTGACTAAGGTCTCTGATTTTGTTCAGTTCTTATCTTTCGAGTATCTACCATGGCTGAGGTTTGCATGCTTGTGTTGTAGGGTGTAAATATATTCCTCTTTAGTCTCTGCTTCTGTTTAGGGTCACTTTCCCTTTTCTTTAGTTTCCGTCTATTTCATGTTTTCTTCTCTATCTATAACGTCTTTCTCCCTCTACTTTGTCTGTCATGTTGTTCTCGCTCTGAACTGTCTGTTTTGTCTTATTTTTAAGGGAGCTTGAGTCCTAAAAACATTTTGTCATACACGTCTTTCGATTTAAGTGGATATATGTATGTTACTCTTTAAATCATGACGAAAATACATCTCGTTGTCAATTGAATAAAGGTATACTTCCCATTTACTTATATCTGAACCCATCGACTTCGGTCGTCTCGTGTAGAAAATGACGTTACTCTCCGTTTCTGTAGACCAATTCTGTTACTCTCATTTTTCCCCTTGGTAATGATATCAATATTGTCTTCATGCGTTACCCTTTAGAATATGTAAATGCACTTACATACAGCCGGAGCCCTGTACTGTGCCAGCTGTTGCTTATTTCCTTTATTCATGAAGCAGTTTTCTATAATTGGTTTACTTTTATTTGCTATCATTTATTTATCGTCCATCCTGATGAAACGACCCCCACCCACCTAGTTCACTTCTCTTTGCTTCTTTTTGTTTACTTTTATAACCAGTTGTTTTTTATCTTTAGTGTTCACTTGTTTGCTTTAGCCCTGATTATCGAAGATGTTTCTTTGCTGCATCGTTTTAAGAGTAATGAAATTATTTGTATTGTTCGGCCGTTAAAATACAAGAGAATGGTTATACCAATTAACGGGCATATATATATATATATATATATATATATATATATATATATATATATATATATATATATATATATATATATACGTAACTCTGATAAAAGGTTCATGATTTCAACGAGTTCATATTTGTAAATATATATGAGGTATGTAAATGATCTGAGAGGTAAATAGGCACAGTAGTTGGAGTATCAGACACACATACATACACATGTAAACGTTGCTGTACGTAGACAAGCGTACACAAACACGCATATGCAAACATACATACACAGAGAGCAAGTAGCATGCGCACACGTATACAAACACAGCTACACATGATGTTCATATCAATTCATATGTACACACATGCCCACAATTCATGCAGATAAATCATATACTTACAAAGAACACAACGTTATGAACGCGCACTAATGTATAAACTAAAATACACATAATCACAGACATTCGTACTCTTACACACACGCTTGCATGTACACCTTCACGGAAACACGCTGATGTATACATACACAAATGCATGCTAACACACGTTATACACACAGTAATGTAGAACTATACACGCATTGGTCAGTCATACATTTAAACATTGAAACACACACACACACACACACACCTACAGACGCATGCACATCCATACATAGACACAACCTCGTGTCAAAAATATTTGGACATAATAATGAACAGACAAATGTCTCTACGCGCGCGCGCGCGCGCACACACACACACACACACACACACACACACACACATCTATCTATCTATCTATCTATCTATCTATCTATCTATCTATCTATCTATCTATCTATCTATCTATCTATCTATCTATCTATCTATCTATATATATATATATATATATATATATATATATATATATATATATATATATATGTGTGTGTGTGTACAAGTAGTTTGAAAATTATGAGGAATTACAGGACATGCTCTATACGATGGGGAACATAACAGTAAGAGATAATAGATGAGAGACAGACAATAGGGAGATCAAGTAACGAGGTAGAATGCGAGTGTTGAATAAAATAAAGAGAAAATGAGTGACAAGTGAGCCGTGTGGTGAGACAGGACTCGCCTCGCCGACTCGCTGGCTAAAGAGCACAAATTTATGACCGATCCAATAAGTCTTTCAGCCAGTTTTGCTTACGGGGCTCCTGCCGGAGGTGTCGGGAAACCTGGCTGGTATTCATGCAGCCAACCCAGCAGGGGAGGAAGACGTGAGCAGGGAGTACTAAGGACGATGGGACAGGCAGAGAGAGAGAGAGAGAGAGAGAGAGAGAGAGAGAGAGAGAGAGAGAGAGAGAGAGAGAGAGACTTTTTGACTTGCCTTGTTTTGACTTGTTGCCAAGTTTCGTTCAAAAAGGCAGGACTAGCGCTTAGCGCTCACCGCAAGGAAGATCTAGGGTTACGATGATCGAGTCGTGGGAGTTACGTGTTTTGTGTGTGTGTATGTGTGTGTGTGTGTGTGTGTGCGCGCGCGCGCGCGATAGAGAGGTTGTATTTTCGTGGACTGAATGCCACCATCTCGTTCACTACATAGCCATCACTATATCCCTCCGGATACCTAGGCGGGCAGTGGAGTTGATACATCGCACTGGTCGGTGACTGCCAGCCGCCTACAACCTAAAGTGAGAGAGAGAGAGAGAGAGAGAGAGAGAGAGGGGGGGGGGGCACGAAGCACACGCTTCCAGAAAATCACCCACACGCATCGAAAAAACATACACCACACACCTGTACACACCTCTGTCTTTTCTTCCATTTCAGAATATCCCTGTCCCGCCTCTTCTCCTCTAACTACTGTACTAGAGGAAATAAAAGCAGATAGACAGGCGGGGATAGAGAGAGAGAGAGAGAGAGAGAGAGAGAGAGAGAGAGAGAGAGAGAGAGAGAGAGATACCCAAGGTCCAAGCCAGGTGCTCTGGTCTTAACATTACTGAGAGTGACGCAGTCCCCGAGAGAGAGAGAGAGAGAGAGAGAGAGAGAGAGAGAGAGAGAGGGGGGGGGGGGGAAAGAAAGAGTTTACATAGATACACAGACCCAAGGTCCGGGCGAGGTGCACTGTCCTTAACACCACTGAAAAAAAAAATGCAGTCCCCTTGAGAGAGAGAGAGAGAGAGAGAGAGAGAGAGAGAGAGAGAGAGAGAGAGAGAGAGAGTCAACACTCACAATGTCTGTCTCTGGCGAGCCAAATCACGCAAGATTTACTCCTAAGATGATGTAAAGAGCCAGTCACAAACTGTTACACTTGCCAGTCTTCACAACGTTTTAATAGCAGGCAATAACGTTTTCTGTTGTTTTTTTCTCCCCCTCCCCTCTCCTCCCACGCAGTTAACTGCAGCTGACATGAAAACAAATGGCCGAACGAACCTAGTTTGTGCGGGACTCGAACCAGCGCCCTTAACTTGGGTTTTGAATAACAAAACACGCTGAGCACCTCCTCCCTGCAGAGTTGTATGTACCTAGCTCGCTCATGTCACATATGGCCAGTGTCGAGGACGATTGGGAAGAAAGAGAGGAACAAAGTAACGAAAGGAGTGACCTCCGTTCGTATGACGTATTCATGAAAGTGATTTATGGTCCCGAGAGAGAGAGAGAGAGAGAGAGAGAGAGAGAGAGAGAGAGAGAGAGAGAGAGAGAGGACGTGCTTATGATGAAACTGAGCGACGACCGAGCTACACCACAGCGAACCGAAGCATTAATTCTAAAAGTATACCTGAAGCAACCAGTACGTATATACATACACCTTCAGGATTGTACCTGAGGTGTATATATGATAGCATTGGACATGTACGTAACTAGCATCCGACGTTTTGATCAAGGTATGATCAAACAAAAGTCTAAGGAAGTCATGCACCGAGAACTTTCATGATGATTTAATAGAAACGATTATTATCTATTTTTTTTTTCTCTCTCGTAACGTACATTTCTCTCTCGTGTTCAGACCGAGAAAAGGAAGACGACTTAGAGCTTATGGCAAGAGGGATGGGGGTCCCCTCTCCTTCCCCAGGGAGGCCAGAATTTTCCCACGGCCATTGTGATCGTTTCCTTAGATGATGCAAGAGATTTTCCTCAATGCACGTTATCATCACCGTGACGAAAACACACCCTCGTCCTCAAATAATGATAACCATTGTCAAACGAAAATATGTATATATCTTGGTATGCATGTATATATATACATATCTTTTATTTTCCTGTGTATCATTTCCACTGAAAATCACAGAAACAGGGGGAATCAGAGGAGGAACAGAGAGTGTGAAACACACACCTCGAGACATCACAGTGATCATACAACAGGTGGGAAGGAGAGAGAAAAATAATATCCCAAGGAGGGGGACTTACCTGTGAATCATTAGCGTCGTCCTCGTAATCCAGGTAATCGTGGCTGCTGATGGTGAACCTGAGGATCTCTTCCATGTGAGACTGCATCTCTAGCATTCTCTCCTCCAAGTCTGTGACGCGGTCGACCTGCTGTACTGCCACGGCCGCCGTCACGCACGCCACGACCAGGGCGAGGATACTCACGCCCGTGGCTACCCATGCCACCCACTGTCGCTTACAGGGGTGTGGGGGTGTTACTACGGCATACATTGGAGTTTTCTCCATATTGTGTTGCGAAGGGGGGGGGGGGGAATATATATATAGAGTTTGAGGGCGTCTGTGATCCCTTCCTTCGATATGTCAAGTGACGAATTCGTGAGACTGGGAGATACGAACGGCAGAGACACTGGGAGGTCTCTTCGAACACACGGGTCTGGCTGGCTGGCTGGGTGCTCGCTCGCCGGGCCACGTGTGTGTGGAGAGCGGCGTGTGTGGTGACTGACTGCTGTGAGCGGGCACGCTCCCTTACCCTCTGCGCCAGGCGGACTGCCCCGCGTCGTCTCCTGCAACTTTATATCAACCCACAAGGCACGCACGCACACGCCCTCCCTGCCACACCGACAAGCACTGCATTGACATCTACGCCCACGCCGGACTCACCCCGAAAGCATGCCGTAGTTTTGCTCCATCATATTCATTCAGAGAAAAAGGATTTCTTTACCGTCACACCAGCGAGATATTTCACCAAGGTCACACACACCACACCACACCACACACACACACACACACACACACACACACACACACATGTAAGTGTCGCATGATGAGATGGGTCAACTGGTCCCGGCGCCACAGAAGAGAAAGGAAATTACACAGAGGTAATCTGGTGCCAAGCGTTGGCTGGGTCGACCAGCACACGGGCCCCAGGCGGCTCTCCTGTGGATGTAAACAAATACAAAACTGCCCAGCATCGCAGCTCCCGCAAACCGGAAATGGACTCTCTCTCTCTCTCTCTCTCTCTCTCTCTCTCTCTCTCTCTCTCTCTCTCTCTCCACTGGTTACCACTACCGGACATAACTTTAATGGAACCAGGACATATTACATGTGATGATATATGTCCAGACCATTTGGACATACTGTATCAGTTTGCTCTCCTCTCCCCCACACCCTTCCTCTCTCCCCCACTTATACTGCGTGTCTTACACACACACACACACACACACACACACCTCTCTACACCACCCCACGGCCCATAATAAGTCTGAGGCTCGCAGTCTTTAAACAGGAACAAGAATGCATCAATATTTAACATTTCGCCGAGGCGAATGTTTAACTTGAGGTTGAGATGCATGTGGGTGTGGAATGTCGTGTCCAAGGAGGTGGTAGTGGTGGTGGTCGTGGTCGTGTTGACACACAGGTACTGCAATTTGCCATCTTGCAGACTCGGTTGTGGTCTTACCACAGTCACCCCCAGGGAGATAGATCACCTCTCCTTATGACAGGTAGGTTGACAAAGGATTCACCAGCCTATCCTGGAGGTAGGAAAGGTGTTCTGTTCTTTTCTTGTCCTCCTCCTCCTCCTCACCTGACCAAGGTACTCCACACGGTATGAAGGCTAATATACCCACACTCCCCTCACTCCGTCGCTGGGTCAGTAGGACGTTGCTCAAGTGAAAAACGTGAAGTTTGCTGGTGGTCACTACAGCACGTACCATGAGCTGCAGGCACCTAGAACAGGCGCGACGTACGTGGGAGTAGTAGGATTTAAACTGCGCACCCCACTACAAGACGCATATAGGCTCTGTAGTTTAGAACGCTATATGTGATGATTACACGAAAGTGCACTTGGGAACTTATTGTTTCATTTTCCCCGTGGACTTGTAGGATTATATATATATATAATATATATTTTTATATATATATATATATATTTTTTTTTTTTGCACATTTTCGCCATTTCCCGCGTTAGCGAGGTAGCGTTAAGAGCAGAGGACTGAGCCTTAGAGGGAATATCCTCTCTCGGCCACCTTCTCTGTTCCTTCTTTTGGAATATTAAAAACGGGAGGGGAGGATTTCCAGTTCCCGCTCCCAATATATATATATATATATATATATATATATATTGAATAATATCATGCAAGCTGACCCTATTCATTTACAGTGTTAGGCAACCTTTCTTAGTTATATACACACTTGTATATACACTGTATACGTTGTTCTGTACATTCCCTGTCCCATGTATGCTTCCTAAACACACTGTATAGCCGGTGGTCTTAAGGAAACGCCAAATTAAGTGTGTGAATTTTTCCCACACTGAAAACGCAGAGGTTAGATTGTGACAAAAAAAAAGAAGAAAGCAACTCAATGATTGTATTTGAGAAGTGTTTTCCCACGTCAGGAACACAGTGGGCAATTACACACTGATGTATTTGGCCTTCAGTCGACTTGGAAACCCTATTACTTAGGTTCCAGGCTCTCCCTGGGACTGTCCACTCCCTAACAGTGTGCTGCTAACAGTCTGTCTGTCAGTTTAACTTAGTGATTTTTTGCTCGTCCATCACAGTGATTTTTCCTTGTAGTAATTAGCGCGCGCGTGTGTGTGTGTGTGTGTGTGTGTGTGTGTTGCACCACCCAGAGTGTTTCATGCCCGAACTGAGTGGATCCCTGGCCTTAAACTTGTCTTTCCAGACGAGCAGCAAAAAAAGCTGGCGTGTGAGGTCATCTCTGTTCTCCTGGTGTTCTTTGCCCGTTGGGTTAGGATGGGTGGAATTCCTCACAACTTGACACTCGCTGCCGTAATGAGACTCCTGCGGCTAATTACCCGATCGCAATTATGTAACATATCCTGATTAGGAAGAAGCTACCCTCTTGTGATTACATAAGTCGTAATTACTTCATAAGACCTTAATGACGTGTAATTAGGCTGTTAATTGAATGAATCTTTTAACCGATAAATTATCGAGAGGTTGAGTATCATTTTCGTTAATCTGACGGCCTTCAGGGTAACGTGCCCTCCTCGTTAATCTTAATGTTGTAAGCTTAATGTGTCTTCCTCATTCATATCATTTACGTGGGCCTTGTATGACTTCCTCGTTAAACTTAAAGTCATGAGGTTAATGTGTTGTCCTCGTCGGTTTTACCGTGGCGAGAATAACTTGCCTCTCTCGTTAATATAACCGTCGTGAGGTTAATGTGCTTCCCTCGTTAGTCAAACCGTTGTTGAGAAATCTTGCACATCATTCAAACGTCACCTCTGCCTTGTTCTCTCAGCTCATCCTGAATTAAATTCTTGTTGATACTTTACACATTATTTCTTTCATTAATGATAATTAATCAGTGCCCTTTGTTATGTGGTTTATGATATGTCCTTATACGAAGATGTATATATATAATTGATTGAATTTTCTTGATCAGACTCCGTTAAGCTTTCCTTATATGAGCTTTCCTCGGTCACCAGACATGGCTCACCTCTTCTAGGAAGTGTTCAAGCTAAAACTCGGTATGCACCCCAGCACACACCAGGCGCACATTCATCCTGTGTGTGTGTGTGTGTGTGTGTGTGTGTGTGTGTGTGACATGTGTTGCACATGTGTGGCAGGGTTTGTTGTCGGTGTCATGTTGCCTCCACAATGCATGGCACAATTTGTCAGTCATGGTTTGCCATGGCCTCACCCACAGCTTATTTTTTCTTCTCGATTTCAACCCTCTGACATGAAGGCTTGATGATGGCTGTAATTCAATTCCATAACGTGAAGACAGTTTCCGTCGTCTTCTGTAAGTGAAGAAAAAAATTCTTCGTATGCCTTTGTAGACGAGCCACGCGATTGAACGCTAAGATGTAAGTGTCTGCAATAATACCTTATGAAGGTCAAGGTGGAAGTAGGGTGTCCCAATCACCACGACAGGCCTCCTCTCCTCCGCCACGCCCGTTATAGTCATGTACCATAGCAAGATCCCTTCACCAGCTTCGCTCATTGTAAGGTGAGGCGTCCCTCCTCCATGTAGTCAGTATAGTGAACCCTCACCACGGTCTCTCCTTCACCTGGGTAGGTACCAAGGTGAACTCGCACCCATTCCTGGCCCCCTCCTTCACCTATGCAACAAGGTGAAACCACGCCTAGTACAGTACCTGCTTCACCTGGGTATCAAAGTGAACCTAGTCCCACTGCAGGATACAAGTTCCACCCTCGACCATCGAAGCCAGGTATACCCAGTGCAATCCGCACCGTCTACAGGAGAGACGTTAGTTCGCTCCTTTAGTTCCTGAAGGGAGGAGCTGGAACCGCTTGTTGGTTTGGGTGAAATGAAGAACCATCCGATGTGGCGCGGTTTTATTCGTCTTTGGTACCGAAACCAGCGGCCGGCCCCCCTTTTTCTAACCAGGCTCAAACCAACGAAAGCTATGAATCAGCGCCTGAGTTTGGGCGCAGGGACCTTTGTGTTCGTGGCGTAATGCGAGTTATGGTGTAATGATGTCATGGGTGTGACGACTGAACTTTGAAGTACTTACGTAACCAAGCACCACCATAAAATACCATACCATTAGACTCTTAACATATGGGATGATTTTCTATATAGACAATATTTACAACTCCTTAGCTATACGGAACGTTTACACTGTGGTCTTCCTCCTTGAAAAATATCAGTATGTTCCCTCTACTGCTACCACGGCTAAACTATGAGTGTCTGTTCTCCTCCATTATCACAAACAGCCTCGTTAGGAGCCATCATCCTGTCGCTGTCTGATTCCGCTTATTTTCATTTGTATTCGTATAAACTGCACTTCGCCACGTCTTATACGCATGACTTTTCCTTTGGCTGCTAAGCACCACCTCGTACTGTGAAGGATAGATCATGACTGAACAACCGAAGTTGGGCCGTGGGGGTTGTGTGATGACCATTTGTGTGTTGCAGATACCAAGAGTAGTTTTCCACGTACGTTGATCCATCGCTTAACTATGTGTATGTGCCATGTCCTATCAGGCATACACACCCAAGCTTACGGCTGCTTTGTTCGGAATTCGAACCCAGGCCCAGTAAATTGACGAGTTGTTATGCTGGCTACGTCAACTTCGTAGAACCCTGTGATATGTATTTGTGTTGTTGTTTTTCTGTGCTCGCTCGTCTGTTACTTTTGTTTGTGTTTATGTGCCGCTGTTCGTGTTCACACTCGTGAGTCTTTTTGTGTTGGTTGTATTTGCGTTCCTTTAGGTTCTTCGTCGATCAGTGTATGTGGTAGTCTCTCTCTCTCTCTCTCTCTCTCTCTCTCTCTCTCTCTCTCTCTCTCTCTCTCTCTCTCTCTCCTTGCTCGTATTTATTCACGTGTTTATCGATTAAGATGTCTGAGCAGCCGAGAGTTTTATCATCTTCCATCACATTTGCTTACTCGCTTTGGTCTTAAATGCTTAGGTTAAGTTGTTCGCACTCACGTAAAAGTGTAGTACACAGGACAAGAAACGAACGACTTTTCTGTGTCTTGTATCCGAAAGCTGTTAACTGGGGGAAGCTCAGTTAACAGTCATCCATCCAAAGGAAACACTCTCGACAATGGCATCAGTCCGGACTATCTGCTGGTACAGTAGTGAACAGAGGTGCTTTTACCAGATCGCTCTCGTCTCCCATCTTCACCTCCTCCCATTTATTATTTGATCCTTCTCTTCTTCTCATCTCTACTTTTTCCTCTCGCTTTCCAGTCACGTTCCCACTTATTTCCTGTCTTTTCTTTATCAATCTTTACTAACTTCACTCTCCAGTGCTTCCTCCTCTCTCTTTCATTCTATCTTCCATCTAAACTTTCCGTATTTCTCGTTATGTCTCCCTTCCTTTCATCCTCTCATTCTTTCATCATCCCTTTCTCCCCTTGTTCATCTTCTTTCTTGTTCTTCCTCTTCTCCTATTTCTTTTATTCTTTCCAGCAGTCAGCACCCTAACCCCCTGGCCTTTGACGTGACCCTTACATTCAGGTCACACAAGCCAGTGATGTCGAAGGTGTAGTGAAGACGCGTTTGGCTGGGTCTTCCCGCCGCAGTGAACGTGATGATAGACAACATAGTGCACATGCTCATGAAATTTGACGTGTCTGGTTAGTATCACCACCGCTGTAACAGTGAGCATGAGTTGACTCCCTGTCCCCTGTGGAAATGTAGACAACGTTGCTATGGGTTTTGCTCGTTGGTAGTCGTGTTCCTCTTTCTTTAAAATCGAAAGAAAAGTCGTGAAATAACAGCCGAGATGAATTAGGATCAATTGATAGCAAACTGAAGTGAAGGCTAAGAGTCGACAGAAGAACATTCTATTCCTCCACCACAATAGCTCTATGTCACATGGTATCCGTCCGCATGTCACTAAAATTGACAGCCTTGTCAAAGGGCCTTCGCTCAGGTTCCAGCTAAATGCCACACAATACATCCTCGAAGTTTTTCCTGTGGTGTCAACTTACCTCACTAAGTAACTCATCATCTTTCTCCTCTTTCGTACCTTAATGCCTCAGCCAGATCAGAAATTGTGTAAGATCAAGAGATCTTTCGGTTAAGACTTTTAAAGTGAGGCTCGTTCCAAAAGCTGAGGACATCGGGTAATTGTTCGCTTGCTGAGTGCTCTGGGCATGGAGCCAGTGATTCATCGTCTTCATTATCCTTAAGACGTGTGATGCTGCCAGCCTCGTATGTCTGGTTGCTACTGCCCTACGCTGGGCACAGCTGCTGCGTCTCATCGTAATGTGTCACACTGTATCGTAGCTCTCTTGGGAGGCGTTCTCTTTCCTGTTCATTACGCTGGGAACATCAGTCTCTCTCTCTCTCTCTCTCTCTCTCTCTCTCTCTCTCTCTCTCTCTCTCTCTCTCTCTCTCTCTCTCTCTCTTCAACAACTTCAAATTCTGGCATTGTAACAGTGCTGCCAAGAAAGCAAATAGGATGTCAGGATATATCAACATACTTTATATCCTGCCTAAAATATGTACTTAATGTAGTTCTGGGCCTCTTACTTAAGTACGGATATCCTTAAATTGGAAGTGGTACAGTGAATAGGAAACCATATGAAGACAAACTGCGAGAATTGTATCTGTTCTCTCCAGGCAAGAGGCGGCTTCGAGACAAGTTGATAGAATGTTTTGAAATATTTAAAGGATTCACCAACGTCGATATTGAAAATTTCCTCACGGCAACACCTATGCTGCCGAGAAAGATTTGAGTAAAACTTAGGGATCACCGAGTTATACTGGAGTGCACAAACGAAACGTTTTCTTATAATGGCGTTATTGACGCGTGTAATACGCTTCCAGAAGCTGTTGTTCAAAACAACATTGTTAGTATGTTAAAAATAAGGCTTGTTCATCACCTGTCGCTCTCCGGTATTGAATGCTTCTTTTAACTTCGCCTTGGCCATGCTACAGTAATATACCTGCACTGATTAACCCATGTAGCCTACTTTAAGGGGACAGGAAGGAAGTATTGTATCATCCTTCCACATCAAGAGTAATAGAGAATGGAAAGCGGCAAAGCTGGAGCCCAAAGATATCGGTGCTGTTGTCTTTATAACAAAAAGTGAGGGGATGTATGCATTTGGTGATGGCATATTCACGTTTATTCCACCTTATGACTTTCCTAGAAAAGTTTTCTTTAGGCATATTAGTCCTGCAAGGTATTTTTTTTTTTTTTTGCCTACCGTTTCTTGTCGGGCGAAGTTGTCGGAGGTAGTGGAGGTTAGGGGGAGGGTCGTTGTTTTGCTATCTTTCTTTAACTGCTATTAAGGGGACCTTGTGTGTCTGTGTTCTCTCTCTCTCTCTCTCTCTCTCTCTCTCTCTCTCTCTCTCTCTCTCTCTCTCTCCATCCATCTATCTATCGTTTTTTTCTGCTAACCATATATATAATAATATCTTTTACGTAGCAATTTTGGGTGACGATGTAAAGTTGTACTCTTGAGCTGTCTTGACCGAAAAAAAAAAAAGAAAGTCGACCGAGTTGTAGACATATTAGGCCGAGCGTATTATGGGGAGGAAGACATACGATATCTGATGGGAGGCGGAGCTGCAAATTGACCGGTTTTAAGACTTGAGGTGAAATCTTTGAGAAAGGCATCGGAATGAGACGTAAGAAACCAATGAACCATATGATAAGAAGTCCAGTTTACTGGTCTCTCAGGAGGTGACGTGGAAATAGGGGCAACTGGGAGGGAGTGTGAATTATACAGTTACTACAGCAGGATGATACATACGTGAGGGGGGAGAATTAATACTGCATGATGATACGTATGTGAGGGGGAGAATCAATACTGCATGATACGTATGTGAGGGGAAGAATCGATACTGCATGATGATACGTATATGAGGGGGAGAATCAATACTGCATGATGATACGTATATGAGGGGGAGAATCAATACTGCATGATACGTATGTGAGGGGAAGAATCAATACTGCATGATGATACGTATATGAGGGGGAGAATCAATACTGCATGATGATACGTATATGAGGGGGAGAATCAATACTGCATGATACGTATGTGAGGGGAAGAATCAATACTGCATGATGATACGTATATGAGGGGGAGAATCAATACTGCATGATGATACGTATATGAGGGGGAGAATCAATACTGCATGATGATACGTATATGAGGGGGAGAATCAATACTGCATGATGATACGTATATGAGGGGGAGAATCAATACTGCATGATGATACGTATATGAGGGGGAGAATCAATACTGCATGATGATACATGAGGGGGAGAATCAATACTGCATGATGATACATGAGGGGGTTAATCAATATTGCATGATGATACATATATGAGGGGGAGAATCAAGGAAGCTGTTACATGATGGCATGAAAATAGGATACATGCACATGGATGAAAGAGATTTGGGAACTGTCCACATTATGCTGTTGTAAAGGTTATGGTGGCAGAGTCGTTACAAAAGAGACAAGTTTGTGTTTATGGATAGGTACACTGTAGCGAATGACAGAGGAACAACTGCATACTTAATTGAGTGAGGGAAAAGTGCAAACTTATATGAATCAGGTTAAAGGGAAAGGTGTTGGTTTTACAAACATGTGGGACAGAGATGTAGGTTTACAGTAATTAGACTAAAGGTTGGAGGGGAAAATGTACGTTTTAGGAAATGTGTAAATACGTGTTAGTTTACAGTCATGAGGAGTGGAGAGGCAAATGTGAGCTTCCGAACTTATGAGGATACTGGGAGAGATGTAAGGTTTTAGGAACTACAAGTAGAAAGATGTGTCTTTACATTAACCAGGGGTGAAGGGGAGTCGTGACTTTACATTAACCGTGGGTGTGAAGAGGGAGATATGAGTATACTTTAAAGAGGCTCAGAAAGGATGATGTGAGCTTATAGGAATGAGGGATGGTCCAGTGGGCGGGAGGGGGAGGGTTAATGTTCAGGTGGAACACGGATGTAGGATAGAGGAGGCAGAATGGCTTCAAGCTAACGAAGTTTGGAGGTGGAGGAGGTCTGAACTTATAATAACACGTTGTGAAGGGGAGAGGTAACAGGTTCGAGGTGATGAGGGTGTCTGGCTGGGGTTGTGGAGGTGAGCAAGGCAGGTATGGACTGCTGGCGTGAGCGGTAGGGTGCAGTGCTCAGGAGGACGTGGGAGGAGGAACTGTGGGTTCTGTGTGATACAGAAGAATAGGTCTAGAGCAGAACAACAACAAGGAAGCGTAGGAGAGGAGGAGGTTAAAGAGAGCTGAATCGTTACAATAAAGAGGAAAAAATTAGGTAAGGAAATGTGGAGATGGAGGAGGACAGTCTAGATAGGAGGAAATGATGCAAAAGAAGCGAAGTTTGTCGGGGGAAATCAGTGACGTTGTAATTAAACGTGTGCAAGAGAACGAAGACATGGATATCCTCAGAGCGAAATGAGAGCATAAAGAATGAACACCTGACGCCCCGTGAGATGTGGCAAGAGTTCCTCGCTCTACCCAGTGACCTTAAGGCGCCAATCATTAACGTAAGACTAAGACATTCACTTTTAAGGAATACAAGACAGAAGGCTAGCGGCCCGCGTGGAGGGTATACGCCCATCGTCGAAAGCGTTTGAGAGAAGGGCGTGGGAGGCTCCCTTATAGGACAATGCAGGCGACTGCGGCTAGAGTTACAGCCATATAAGCTGGTCAAGCACACACTTGTGCATGCCACACGCGGCACGCCACTGCATACCACACATCAGTCGGACGCCAGCGCATACTACACTGGACAAAGCACTTTGTGTACCACACACACACACACACACACACACACACACACACACACCATAAGCCTCCGTGGTGTACAGGTTAGCGTTATTGGCCGTGAGTCAGCGCGGGCTTGCCCGGGGTTGGGTATGCATGGGTCCGAATCCTAGGCGCGGCAGTCGGCCCACAGCTAATTCCAGCTGTTGATCCTCCCTTTTGAGCTGTTCGATGATGGGTACCTGGCTTAGGCTTGTGTGTGTGTGTGTGTATGTGTGTGTGTGTGTGTGTGTGTGTGTGTTCTCTCAGGAGTAAAGACATGGTAAATATATGCCAGGTTAAGACAGGGGCAACACGCGTGTAAGACTCTCTCCTCGTAACATACAAATGGCTGTACATCACCCGCACAACAGAGACACCACGTCTGCCACACACCGCTGCACATCACACCACTGTGCAAAACACACACGATTGTATATCACATACGACTACGGAATGAATGCACTACTTCACACCGCACTCCATTGCACGACACACACACACACACACACACACACACACACACACACCAGCAGCGGAGAGAGAGAGAGAGAGAGAGAGAGAGAGAGAGAGAGAGAGAGAGAGAGAGAGAGAGAGAGAGAGAGTACACACAGACCTGATAGAGTAACCAGAGAACAGTAGACCTATTGACCTGTGATGAGATTGTCTACTGAGGGAGGTACTGACGGGTTATAACAGTCTCTTCTAATCTTGATTAAGTTTGTTGTCTTAGCATTTATGAGATTAGCAGGCCGCTTATTCAAGTGGCGTGTAACCCTATCTGTGGAGATAATATATCTCTCCTTTTATCTGTGTGAAATCATTTTCCTCTGAGGTTTTTGGCTACCGAATTCCAGAGCATGTGAGGCCGTTCTGTGAAGTTACTAATGAGGCTTTCGCTTCGTGGGATAGAGCGAAAAAAAAGATGAATGGTCAAGTTTCTTCAGACATATGGCTTGTCTCTTAGTCCTGCCGTCTGTCCTTCCCTGGTCTATTGGATGATGGATAGACCACCACTATACAGCAGACTCGAAACGAAGAAGACTTGTTAACGAAATCGTGAAGATCAGTATGACGTTTTAATATTCGTAATCTTCAGTTAGTTCTTCCAGCAGCAGCTACCTTAGTGTGTTTTTGTACTGCTTAGATTTTTAACCAGATGGAAATGTAAAAGGAAACTCTTTTCTCGAGACCTCATGCAAAGGCACTTTCTTCTTTTTATTTAAAGCTTCTTTTGTATTATTTTGTCTTCTGGAATGCTTCGCTTCACATTTGTCGTGGTTAGATTATATCTCCCAACTACTTGGATGGGGCTGATAATTCGTCCCGGTCATTTGGGATGCTTACAAATTATTCTCGCTCACTATCCCACGGCTGTATCTTGTTTTTGTTGTTCTTGTTCTTGTCAGCTGATTTTAAGAGACTTTGGTGGCTGGAGTCGATTCGACCATGTCCTGTATATTTTTTGTTTTCCTTTTACCTAGACAGATTTAAGAGCCTTCGGTAGCTGGACCGACCTCTCAAATCATTTATATGTATATTAAAAAAAAAGTTTTGGAACAAGGTCTGAACTTTAGAAAGCTACTAGATATTCTTAAGAATTTTCCTGTTTTTACGTTTAATAATACTCTGTGTTTTCTGTTGGAGAACCAGTCTTTTACCCAAGTACCAATAAACATACCACTTATATGCGATCTTTATTTTGGATAATTTATAGATTGAAATTTTATCAAACGTCTGTTTTTGAAAGCATTGAAAGATGACATTAGATAAAAAGATGACATCAGGTGCTATACTTTTACCACGATATCATAAATATCATTTTGCAAATTATGATAAATTGGTAACGTTTGTGTTACAGAAGCCGCTCGCACAAAAAGAATCACACACACACACACACACACACACATTATATAATATATATATATATATATATATATATATATATATATATATATATATATATTGCCATTGTGTAAAGGCAAGAGGAACAAGAGTAAGTGTTCAGGTCATAAAGGCATAAGTTTAAGTGTGCACGGTAAATTGACTGAGAGAGAGGTGATTGAGAGGATGGCTTATTCCGCAAGCACAATCATCACTTGAGACCTGCCATCACCTGGTTTTGGAAGGTTACAGTGGCTAGGAGTTGCTAGCTCACCGCTCACACCTTCAGTCGGGGGCAAAGCATTCTCCAGCACTTCACCTCGTTGTACAGTCTGTCGGTCGTGCGTTAAAACTCCGTCTTTTGCACATTTTCTCAGAGACTGAAGGCTTCCTGTCATCCGCCTGCTGGATACTTCACAGATCTGTAAAGACTCTGCGATGGTTCCTCAGAGACTAAGTCATTTGACATCATCGAGGGCACAGGTGGTAGAACCTCTTCCTCGTCTTCATGAATGTCTCGTTTCTCTATACGAGCCAGTGGGGGCAGATTCGTATAAACCACTTCCATGATTGGGGAAATCATCCCCCGAAGTCTGACAACCTCATCCGCGCTCCCGAAATCTGTAAGAAAATTCGCCAACACGAACACAAGATCAGCGTCCCCAACTCCCTCACCCTTATGGTTTTAGCTTTCGAAATAGAGTTCACATGACGTTATCACCGCAGACAGATGATTTTACCCAGACATCCAACGGGTGTTATACAGGAAAAACTTTGAAATGAATAAAATGATATTTACGAACATCTTGGAAATGTGAAAAATACAAAAAAATTATATCAAATTCACCGCTATTGTAGCAGGCTTCCCCCTCAAAAAATTAGGGTGTTGTAATATAGGGAGAAGGTATGGGTTTTATAGCCAAAGTGACCCTGTTAGGGCTCCCTTGTGGCACTAATGGCCTCTATAAAACCAGTCTCAAAAGGCAGCCAGAGGAATGGCTGTTCTGACCATTTGTACCGCTTTAGATACAATCGTTCATTACCTAATTCGTTTGGTCGTCTCGTCTGATGCGAGGTTGTGCCAAGAACGGACGAAGAACTGGCTTCATTTGTTCACATCCATTCTCTACCTGTCGTGTATACTGGAACGAAACCATCTCTATCAGTGCAAATTATTTTTCCAATAGCTTCACTTGACGTCCTATTCACCTTTCCCTGTGTATATCCCCTGGTCTGTGTTTCGCAATGGCAGTCCGATTCATATTCTCTGTTCATCGGCCTCTGAAATTCCTCCTCCTGCACCTCCCTGCCCACTGTTATCAGCAGATTCGGCATATTTACTAGTCATTTCCTCTTGCATCCTCCAGGACATCTGCAAAACGCTCGTCGATCTTTGGTGCGTTTCAGTGAATCTACTTAATTTTCTGTGGCTGTTTACATTCTGAGTCTCCTCATTTACAGTTGATCAGAGTTCAATACCTACTGATATTTTTTTTTCAAATCTCTTAAGTTGCCTTTTCATTTTTTGACACCTTTCATAATCCTTTATATGATTCGTAAGTTTCTTTACTCCCTCTTCTAATCGTGTTACTTTCTGATCATGTTTTTTTTAGATTCCTAAAATAACTCCAAACTTTTGTTTTCTAGTGATTCATCCTGTGATCCTTCATCTTGCTATTTACGTTAATCAAGGATCTAGTTACAACTGCCTAGTCTTTGTACTTTCCTTTGTTTGAATCGTTTTCTGATGAAGAAATAAACGACAACTGATAAGTTTATATACATGACTTTCTGAGTTTATCACATTCCCACGGCTGGCTAGCGCAGCTGGTCAGGCCATTTGCAATAAATTCAGTTATGACTGATGCCTTTTGTTCGTAATTTTTTTTTTTTATTTACTGCCTTTTAAACATTATAGTAATTCTTATGTACACTTCCTCACACTTTCTATGTCAGCTTCTCATTCCTTTTTATGGCTTGGGTACCCCTTAGATGAATAGATTTTCTATAAAGTTTCAGGTTTGCTGAAGTTGCCAATACTCATGAACTGTCGATTTGAAACCTGACATATGTCAGTTCCACCTTCTATTAAAGTCCTAATATTTGGTACCATCATCTTTAGGTCTGAGACGTGTGGCATTCAGTGGCCCCCTTCTACACTCCATTACTCATTTGTACATAACAGGCTTGAGGGGAAACTGGAGACCTTCCATAATCTAGACAGGATTGCATCTGGGGAGTTCATCTCCTGGTCTTGTGTGTGTGTGTGTGTGTGCGTATGTTTGTGTGATTACTCATTGTGTGTTAAGAGGAGAAAGCTTTACACTCGTGTTGCCCCGTCTTTTAACCTTAAAGGTACCATGTTTACTTTTAAGCACACACACAGACACACACACAGACACACACACACATAAACATACTCCAACTTATGTTAGATACGTATTCATTAACAATCTCAAGAGGGAAGGATGAACAGTTGTGTTGGCTGGAAGCCGACTGCCGCGCCCAGGGTTCGAACTCGGCCGTACCCGTGCGTGAACCATAGATAGCGTTGCTGAGTGTGAATCATCACCAATTCAGCATACGGCAGAAGGGCTACAGAAGCGGCCCAAGTATTGAATCATTAGACGTCTGCCTGCTTAGAAAAATCATCCAACATTGTGTTATCTCCCGCACACATGTATACGCGTTCCCCCCCTTCAGCGCTGCCGAAATCCTCACATTTATAGGCGTCTCACATTTTCTCTTCATAGAAGTAGATGCGAAAACGATGCAGATTTTAAGATTCTTAAATCTCATCCTACCTCCGGTGGCTGAGGGATCCCTCACCCTCTCATTGGATGATTTTGTCTATATGGTAGCCGAGATGCCTTCCGACAGGAATAGAACCCCTGTTGCGCATTCATAACTGAGAGTCGGCACCTCTAACCACTACACCACAGAAGCTGTTGGTCGTGATGCACACGTAACCGCAAAAACTTCGAGCGGAAATTAGGCCAGGAGGTCACAGCATACTTGCAGTTCCTGGGAGAGTTAGTCATGCTACCAACTTGAGACAGAAGAAAACGTAATCAGGGTACACACGAGTAGCCCTGCAAGCAGCGATCACGTTTCTGAGGCTGGGGGTTTAATGCCGCGTGACTGACTGGTCGATCGTCCCAGTACGAGCTCTGTAAATTCTCCAGTTTTCATAAGAAAAGAAAGAATAAGAATTGAAATTCGTACGTTTGAAGAACTCGAGAATATGCATGGCAGACCTGAATCAGCTAAGGTTCGCTGGCTATCAGTCTATCTTTTTATATGCGGTATATATGTGTGTGTGTTAGTGTGTGTGTGTGTGTATCTACCATCAGCCACCACTTAACCTCCCAACACATGACTGGCCATGTAGACCACCGCCATCCGTGACCCAGACAACAAGTGGGTGGGAGCGAGTATGGGGCACAACAGAACTAACTTGAACACCTGAAAGAATTGTACATTTCACGATGTTTCGATCCTTGTATCTCGACGCTGTGAGGATCTTAGATGATCCAGGTCATCTGTAGACCTCAAGTCCAGATAACCAACCAACCAACCCACCACACAAGAGTAACAAGCTCCATCTCCTCACGATGGAGGTTGTAAATCTGGTGTCATAAGGTTAGATTGTGTAACTTGTATGGAACTTTCACCTCAAGATGCCTGATGCACACACGATACCTCGTGTAGATATAGCTCGGTAGATTTCTGGAGAGATATGGAGAAGCTGCCTTTGCCCATCTCTCTGAAATGTGGAAACCTTCTGAAGCACATAGAAAATAGTTTAGAATGTGAATAACTTTTTAAGAGTGTGGTCGACTTGAGAGTGCATCCATCTTATATATATATATATATATATATATATATATATATATATATATATATGTATATATATATATATATATATATATATATATATATATATATATATGTATGTATAATTTGGTTCACGGTTCACTGGATGTATGATATATGGGGTATATGGCAGGTGAGAGCATTTTGTGATGGGTGTTGTAGAGATCGGACGGGGAGAGAGGTCATATGGACCTGCTGAATTTATATCTGCATCCTCCCATATATATATATATATATATATATATGTGTGTGTGTTTGTGTTGTGATAAAAAGACTGGTTGAAAGAGTTAAAAAGGGGGAGATGAAATGGTTTGGACATATGGAGAGAATGAGTGAGGAGAAGTTGACAAAGAGGATATGTGTGTCAAAAGTAGAGGAAATGAGGAGAAGCGGGAGACCAAATTGGAGATGGATTGATGGAGAGAGAGAGATTTTGAGCGATTGGGAACTGAACATGCAGGAGGGTGAAAGGCGTGTAGAGGATACAGTGAATTGGATGGATGTGGTATACTGGGGTTGACTTGCTATCAGGGGATAGAGCCAGGGTATGCGAAGCGTTTGGAGTAAGCCATAGAGACGTCTGTGAGGCCTAGCTTTGGATAGGGAGCTGTGGTTTCGGTGCATTACACATGACAGCCAGAGAATGTATGTGAGCGTATGCAGTCTTCCTTCGTCTTGGCGTTAACGCACGAAACGGTAGTCAAATATGATATATATTCAATTATATCAGTCTTCTGGATGAGGTGGACGTAAACAATAGGATTGCAGATGCAAATACTCTCTCTCTGTCTCTCTCTCCAAGTCCCCCTCCACCGCACATCACACAGCCTTCCCCCCCAACTTCCCATATATCATACAGTGAGTGAACCTTGAACTAATCGTCGATCTGAACAAAATATTAGCAAAAAAGAAAAAAAAAAGGTCGCTTGACTCGTGGGAGCGTATAAGGAACGTGCTTGGCATTGCCCTCAGCTGCCATAAAAACTAGAAAACAAATCGGGAAGAGGAGGAGGAGGAGGAGGAGGAACCCTTTCACATAGAAAAGATCCATCGTAGGTAGGGACCACCTTCGTCTTAGTGGAAAGAATGATGTGAACCTCTTGAGTGTTATGGTGCATCGTCATCCCTATACATGAAGAAGGAAAACGAAGAAAAGAAAGAATGGACAGTTGCGAAACATGCCACCAGCAGTTGCGTCACACTGCAATCATAGTGACGTTACACTCCAACAACAGCTGCGTTACACTGCAACAATAGTCACGTTACTCTACAACAACAGCTCCGTTACGCTCCAAGAACAGTGACGTTATTCTACAACACCAGTTACGTTACACTCCAACAACGTTATATTCCAACAAGAGTAACTTTACATTTCAACAACAGTTACGTTACATATCAACACCAGCTACCTTGCACCAACAGTATTACGTTACACTCCATCAACAGTTACGTTACACTTCAACAACTGTTACGTTACACACCAACAACAGTTACGTTTGCACTCCACCACTACTTTTTCTTTCCGACGTAATCTTACGTTCAGGGGGGAAACCGGTCACATGGTCTATGATATTACCCGTGGGATGCAAAGGCGTTTGCCAGCGCAACTCTTTGTATGTTGTGGAGGTCTCGACATGGCTGCCCAGCCAGCCAGCCAGCTAACTGTATTTGATGTTGCCTGGCTGATGAGGTTTCGCTGTCTCGTTAAGAAACACAAGATATGAGGACGAAAATTATATTTAATTTTCGTTATAACGTGAGACTTATTGCTGGCAGTGGGTGTATGCTTGTTTACATTTTGTTTTGTTTGGGTATACTATGACTCTTATTTTTCACCTATCTATTTTGTGTATATATATATATATATATATATATATATATATATATATATATATATATATATATATATATGTTGATTTGTTTTCATTATATTTGACTGCCGTTTCCCGCGTCAGTGAGGTAGTGCCAGGAAACAGACAAAGAAAGACCCAGGCACTCGTATACACACATATATATATATACATACACGCACATAAACGTACATGTACAAATATACATACACAGACATATACATATATACACATGTACATAATCATACTTGCTTGCCTTCATCCATTCCGGCGCCACCCCGCCCCACAGGAAACTGTTTATCTCTGACCTATCTATTTTTTCATATATATATATATATATATATATATATATATATATATATATATATATATATATATATATAAAACCACCTGTCTTTGACCTATGCATTTCGTGTGCATAAGTACCTGTCTTTGACGTATCAATATTTTGTGTACTTTTTTGACAACATTTAGGCATTTTCTTGGATATTCTCTAACTCTTTCTGCCTCTCTCTCTCTCTCTCTCTCTCTCTCTCTCTCTCTCTCTCTCTCTCTCTCTCTCTCTCTCTCTCTCTCTCCCCCCGTGTCTTCTTGTGGATTTACTCCATTCCCTCCACACACGAACACTGTTCTATGACAACATCCTCATATCTGATGACAAGCTCAAATGCAGCAGTCGCGTCTTCCCTGGCCTTCTATCCTCCAGAGTGAGCACAAGCCATAGTCTTTTGTCTTCTTGTAGTAGCTTAACTCATGGTTCAGGAAGAAATATTTGTTGTCCTGCTTTGGACACTCCTTTAGCTGATCTATATGTTATCTTTAAGTGTGGTGGACTAAATTGGTGATGCACACACTTGTTTGGTTGTTAATGGATGTTGTGCATATATTCCTGAGCAATCTGTCCGCGTAAGTAATTTACTCTCTTGAGAATTTTTCCTCATACGATTCTCAGGTGATAAACTAGGAACTTCACCCCACGCGTAGGTCTTTCTCTCTCAAGAGATTTCTGTTAGTGCCTCCCAGCCAAGATAATGGTCGTACATTCGCCATGCCCCATCATCATCGCTATATTTGGTAAGTCGAACTTCCAACCATATGCCTGACCTATGCTAAATCTCGTATTAATTCTGTGAGCTCTCACAGTCCTGAGTACTCGTATATCCCTTATAATCATATATAATCAAGCTGAGACACTGTTCAATTTCCTCTGCCTTGTTCTGTATATAGAATGGAAATAGCAGCGGCCGCGAGAATGAGTTTCTGTAGAACAGCACTGATGATGGATGGCTCAATCGGGAAAGTCCCTCATGAGGTAATGTAGTTTGCTGCCTCTCTCTTAGGCAATTTTCGATCCAACGGTGGAGTCTCAACTTTAGCTTATCTAGAAGTTTATCTCCTTCTTCTTCACCATCCTCCTTGGTAGAGCAGTGTCAAATGCCTCCAGGCCAGTGCAAAACCGAGACGTGTACACATCTGTTTCACTTGCCTACGCTACTGCTCGCTCTATCCTAAAAATCCAGAAGGGTTGTAATACTTGGCTTTCTGGATTTAAGTCGTTTTCCGTTTAGGTATATTCGTACCTTGCAAGTTATCCTCCATATCCTTCCTGAATATCTGTTTTCTAAGAGCTCACACTGAGTGTTTATCACTGATTTTCATATGAAGTGTGGGGTACCATATACTCCGTGATTATCCATTTTCTGTGAGGTTACTCTTGAGTGTTTATCAGCAACTCTATTATGCAGTCCAGTGTATCCCCCCCCCCCCCCCACTGTTTTTTTCCTCTTAAACATACATTTGATATTTGCATTTTACCACCAACCCCTTTTAAGCGAGTGCTTAAGCAACGTCTGAAGTGGCTGAGCTAATGTTTCTGCACACTCGGAGTACGTAGGGGTGAACTCACAGTCAAGACGACTGTGCTTTTATACGGGCGGAACTCTTCCAAGTGCTTATTCATACCCCGTCAAGGGATCACACACCGCAACCAGAACTGTATCCCATACTTAAGATCGCGGTCTTACACGCGAGTTATGGAAGGAGGAGGGTGGAGGGGAGAGGGAGAACTGTGGTGTCACCATGGGGTCCTACGTTTCGTAATGACTGTTTCGAGGCAATGAATCCAGCACGGTCCCGTTGTGAGAGCTTTCGTACATTGTTTAAGTAGATTTCAGATCGCTACTGATAGCGTCTCTGATTCTCCACTGCGTGGAACTGGCCAAGGAGGTACACAAAACGTCTTCTGTATTTTTCTTTTCTTTTATATAAACACGTCTGAACGCTGCATCTCCTTGGACCAGGATGACCAAGATGACTGAGCCACGTTCGAATTTATTTTTTCTGAAGTTTAACGATTTTGGGTATCATCCAACGCGCTCAGCCATTGTATCATCAGCAAACTTATATAAATTCTGTTATACTCTCTCTCTCTCTCTCTCTCTCTCTCTCTCTCTCTCTCTCTCTCTCTCTCTCTCTCTCTCTCTCTCTCTCTCTCTCTTCCTCTCTCCCCGCTGTGTGGCGACCTGCGGAGGTAAATCCCACCCGTGTATCGTAACGAACGTTTTTCTCCTTTTTTTTGATATGTCGGCCGTAGGAACAGTATAGGTGCATCAGCTCAGCTTCACTAAACCTGACCACCGCGGAAACCTAGCCACAGAGGTCAGTTCAAGACACGTGCTGTGTACTTTGGAGAGGCGCTGCGTGGGGTACGATTTGAAGGAGGTATGCAGATGGAAAACATGACGAAGCAAAGGTGATATGAATGCAGAATGAAAGGATACCAACCCAACAGAGAGTAGACAACATAGGACTCAATGTGTTCGAATCTTGGTCACGTCAGTCAGTTCGTAGTCAACCTTGCTCTTCATCCTTCCGTTGGAGACGATCGATAGACTGAGTATCTGGCATAACCTAAGATATGTCTGTCTATCTATCTATCTATATATATATATATATATATATATATATATATATATATATATATATATATATATATATATATATATCATAACTAAGATGGCATTCATTTATCAGTGCTGTCTCGGCTAACATAAAAAGAAAAAAGAATTAGTAAACGCTAATATGGGAACAATGGCCGGAGAGAACAAGTTGCAAAGTGAGGTCATAAATGCTAACTCGTTGGGGAGTTTAAACACAGTTGAGACAAATACATGAATGATAATAGTTAGGTTAAAAACAGATGAAGATCTGTGTAGCATACGCCAGTGGGCTTTAAGCAGTTTACGATATTCTATGTGTTTTTAATGCAAGCTCTTAGTTCATGCTGGCACCATGGGGTTTATTCAGTTCACTGTTAATGAATATCCTGGTCATACTTCCTGTATTGTGGCTTTGAAGGATTATTTCTTGTTTTGAAATGAAAACGTTATGCATGATGTTTAACGACCCTTTTTTTCCCCCGGCGTTTACAATTTCATTCAATGTAATTATTTCCTATGCCTTTGTATATGCATGATCCATTTTGTCAGTATGAACGTGTGATTTCTATTTCTCCAAGAGTTGGATCTCCCTGTAATATATTTTTTCAACATTTATGATCGAGTTAATGTGCCTCTCAACTTCACATGCATTTGATGCATTAGTCTGTCAGAGTCATTCTCAAGTTTTATGATTATATTACACTTCTCCGACTGATAAAGGATTGAAGATGGTTAAACATCCCTCAAAAATCTCTTTTCAGAAATGACATGAATTATAAACACCCTGAATACCTCAGGTTTAGAACAAGTGCTTCATGAATTCAACATATATACGATAGAATTCAAACAGCGACTGACCACTGAGTCTTAACGAGGCTGTTTGTGACAGTGGAGGAGTACAGAAACATAGAAATTATTGTGGTAGGAGTAGAAAGACGTAGAGACTTTCTTTTAAAATGTGAGCTAATCTTGTATCTAAGTTGGTGAAAATAGTGTCAGTTGAGGATTTGAAGGGAAATATCTATCGAGTCTATGCTTATACGTATGTATGGTAATGCTTCCAACTGCTCTGATTGGTAAATCATTCCAGATGTTAACAATCCTATTGAAGGAAAAGTATTTCGCCTCATTCGAGGTCAAACGTATGCCCACGAGTTGCTATTCATTACTACGAGTGAAATTAGACGAATATATCGAAAGTAGCTCGTTATATGGAGATTAACGAAGCTTTTAATGATTTTGAATACCTACATCAGAAAATTCCTTTACCTTCTTTTTTTCCTAGATGTGTAGATTTAAATCATTTAGTCGGATTTCATAGGATTTGCTTTTCGGTCCGGGAATCTCCTTGGTCGCTCGCCTCCATTCTATTCATATCTTTTCTTAAGTAGGATAACCAGAACTGAACACAGTATGCGCTATGGGGACGAACCACTGACTGAGAATAATTTCCCGTAACTTGAATTGGAAAGTCCATTTTCATGAATTCAAGAAGTTTTTCCATCCTTTTTCACTGCTTAAGTGCGGTTGTGCACAGCTTGCTTGGCTTTAGGTCACCAGAGAGTATTACAGCCAAGTTCTTTTCCTAACTGACCTTTTGCAGCTCGTCGTAATTCATATTGTAACTTGCCCTTTCCATCTCGACTCCCGATATGTAAAACTTTGCGTGTCTCGATATTCAATGTTCATTTGCCATCCGTTACCCCACTCCGTCAGTTTCTCTGCGTCAATTTGAAGGAGTTCAGTTTCCGTTGTTAGATCTATTTCCCAGCCTAGTATTATCAGCGAATTTAGAGATCTTACTGGTGAAACCCATTATCAATATCGCTAATAGATTTGAGAAAGAGAACCGGTCCCAGGACTGATCTCTCTGGCACGCCACTTGTTGCCTCTGACCATTGTTTATTACTCTTTGTTTACGGACGGTCAAAACCAACAATCCTAACCATCGAAATACAACGCCATGTATACCGTGTGACTTTACTCTTGTTAATAACCTTTGATGTGGAACTTGATCGAATGCTTCTCGAAAATCCATATAGATGACATCAGCTACTTTACTTTCATCAAACAAACTGATGATTTCACAGAAGAAATCTAGTAGATTTGTCAGACGTGTGCGATTCCGTCGAAAACCCTACTGAAAATCGTTTATTCAGTGGTGGTCGCCAAAATGGTTTGCAATCTTCTCCCGAATGATGGTTTCCTTTAGTTTGCCATCAACGGACTTTAAGCTTATTATTAGGATAATAATTATCGGGCAGTGATTTATTACTTATTTTTTTATATCATCGATATTACTTTGGCAAGTTTCCTCTGGAACATTTTCCGTCGCAAGTAACTTTTTGTAAAGAGATGCTCACGGTTTAATTACACTATTTCTCGCCTCCTTCAGTGTCCACAGATAAAACTTTTCCTGGCCTGTCATTTCATTTACTCTCTTACCATTTATCCCTGATAGTATACCTTATATGATATCATTTTATTGTTCCACAAACTGTGTAGGGGAAGCATGGACGGTTGTGCAACCCCTGTATTGAGGATCCGCATCTGGCAGAACACAGTGTAACATGACTAACCACACTGGAGCTCAGCTCAGGTCATCTAAGAGCCATGAAGGGGTGGTGGGAGAGAGAGAGAGAGAGAGAGAGAGAGAGAGAGAGAGAGAGAGAGAGAGAGAGAGAGAGAGAGAGAGAGAGAGAGAGAATCATGTAAAAAAATAAAAAAGAATTTGCAGCGGCTTGGGACGAGGTTATGTGCTAGAGGCATTAAAATCTTATATTTCGTTACCGATCAACTTGCTGATAACTTGCAGAATAGAAGTAATTGTCTTGTCTCTTCTCGAGTGAATTTATTGCTCTAACATTTATAACATCAGCAGGCAGCTTATTGGAACGTTCAAGAACCTTTGTAAAGTACTATTTATTTTCAATGGTTGTGATATATACTCTAGTGTGTGTGTATATATATATATATATATATATATATATATATATATATATATATATATATATATATATACACACACGTAAGTCGCATTAAAGATAAAAGAACATCTTCCCAAGCTTTCGTCTGTTTAACAAAACCTCTTCTAGGGGAATAGGAAAAGAGAATTACTCGGGATATCAACAAATCTAAAAGGAACAAGGCTTCCTGGCCTGACCCACGACTACCTGAGGTAAAAAGGTTGCACTTGACCCACCGGCATCTGAAGAACATGGTGTCCAACCCGACCTGAGAGGAATTCAATCCGGGATACGATCCGTGATTGATGTTTTGATCTGTGGCACCTCATGAATGGACTCTATCAACAAACCATCCAGTCTATACACTCCAAAGGAATGTAGCGTTCGCCTCAGGGTAATTCTGACAGTTACAAAGGAGGAGGAGTCGCGTAGTGTACTTTTAAGGTCAAGTGTTACTTGTGAGATGGAGAGAATATATGTATGTGGACTGACAACCAGCTTCTCGTGTGGTTGAGGCAGATAGAAATGACACCCATCGTGGACGAAAAAGTGATATTATGACTATCACTGGGCAGCCATCAGTTACCCTTCCGATGCCCAGGTGGGTAACACCAGCTGCCTACCATCCGACTATCTATCTACTTATCTACTCAGAGAGAGAGAGAGAGGGTGTGAGAGAGGCAAGCATAATACAGAAACAGAAATAATAAGATATGGCTCAACCTAATCAGTTTTCGCGCAAGTGTCTTTGTTATAACTGAATATAACTGATTCAAATAGCAAAGGACCACTGGGCCCAGAACGAGGTTGTTTATGACAGTGGAAGAGAACAGAAGCTCGTGGATTGTTGATGTAGGGATGGAAAGGCTTTTAGAGTTATCCCGCAGCTAAGGTGGTGCAAATATGAAGAGAAATGTTTATCAAGTCTTTGCTGAAATGCGTCTATGGTATAGATCTTAACTGATGTAATTGATAAAAAAGATTCCGTATGTTAACAATCCTGTTTAAGAAAAAGTAATTCGCTTCATTCGAAGTAAAACGTTTGCCTACGAGTGAAGTCAGAAGTAGCTCATCAGAGTGAGAAGATTGAAGCCATCAGTGACTTTGAAAACTTGTATCAAATCACCTCATAATCTTCGTCTTTTCGAGAGTAAATAGGTTTAATCCGTTTAGTCGACTCTCTTAGGATCTGTTTCTAAGGCCGGGGATCATCTCGGTACCTCGCCTCTTTACTCTGTCCATTTTGTCCATGTCTTTTTTAAAGTAAGGTGACGTACCAGTGAGCTGTAAAGAGTGAGGATGATTTCCCGAGACTTAGATATGAAGGTCCTGTCAATGAATCCAAGAATTTTTCTCGCCATCTTTTTTCTGCCGTTATGATATGATTACTTGGCTTTAAGTCACCAGAGATTATTACTCCGAAGTCTTTTTGCTCATTCACCTTATGTAACTCAAAAGCATTTTATATTGTAGCTTGCCTTTTTCACTTTTACTACCGATGAATAAAACTTTACACTCATCCATGTTAAGATTTATTTGCCACCTGATTGTCCAGTCCGTCAGCCTGAAGATGCAGACAATCAGTTTCTTTTGCAGACTTGCCTCCCAACTTCGTGTCATCAGCGAATTTAGAGATCTTTTGCAATGAAGCCCAGTATCAATATCGCTAATGTGTATGAGAAAGAGAGCCGGTCCCAAGACTGTTCCTTGTAGGACACCACTTGTTACGTCTAACCATTCTGAGGCTTGCCCATTAATCACTACCCTTTGTTTACGGCCAGTTACCCAATTTTCTAACCATCTAAGTACAACCGTACCTCTACCATGTGTCTTCTCTTTTTTCACTAAACTTTGGTGTGGAACTTTATCGAATGATTTTTGAAAATCTAAATAGATTATATCATATACTTTCGTAATATTTGTTGATTGTTTCGTAAAGAAATCAAGAGGATTTCTCAAACATGAACGATTTCGTTGAAAACCACTATGAGAATCGTTCATTAAGTGATGATCCTCTAAATGGTTTGCATCTGATCTGTCTTCCAATTCACACTCGCTGCTTTGTTCCCTACCTCTGCCTGTGAGGTGACTCCCTACTACTCAGGAAGTGACTGCTCGGTGCCCCGATCTTCCATTTTTACTTAACGACACTTAGTCTGTTATCTCTAGTTGACCTACCCTGCCATGTTCCCTATCAGATCCAGTCTCTCTCTCTCTCTCTCTCTCTCTCTCTCTCTCTCTCTCTCTCTCTCTCTCTCTCTCTCTCTCTCTCTCAATTTGGTACGTCTATTTCTTAAAGAAAAAGAAAGCGCTTAATGTACCCTCTCCCTAACATTATCCAGCACACCTCTCTTCTATCTGTTTAAAGACTATAAACCCCGGCTACAACCCTCACTACCGACTCTGCCAAAGCCAGCACAGTTGCCTTAATTAAATGAACTCCTTCCCAAGCATACATAGCATTTTTGTCCGCAAAGAAGAAACAACATATCGGTTTGCGATGAATGGCACCCTTTCGTCCGAACAGGAAGTATGCAGATGGAAATTTACAGTCATTGCCATCGATAAACATTCAATTCCAACGCCTTTACGAGGTAGAGCACCACATAACACTGGGATTCCATCGTATCAATTCCTTACTCATAGTATTTCCAATGTCATTGCTTCTTGCACTGAGGCGAACAGTGCGCTTCATCCCATTACCAGACAAAGTATCATCATTCCGTCTATGAATTATGTCCCACCTTGGCTCCAGTAAAACAAAAGCCTCGTTCTATTTTTCCTACCGCTGTTACAAAAGACCGCTGCTCATTTAACTTAACCTAATTGTCATGAACGGTCAAAATCTTATTCACCTTCGTGTCTAGCCTCTTAGGGATGGACTTACCATTGTCCTCTGGCTCCTCTGCTATGCAGGCTCTTGGCAACGTAACACGAGTGGAAAGGAAGCTTATAAAACAATGGCGTGGGTGTCAGAGAGGGGGTGAGGCGGGGAGTCTTGCGGATGGTGGTGGCGGCGTGGGCGGAGAGGAGGCAAGTGGTGGTGGTGTTGGCGTTGCTGGTGGTGGTTTGTAAGTGGCGGAGTAGTAGGTGGTAGGGTGGCAGGTGGGTGGCTAGCTGGCAAGCGACATGTAGGTGGCAGCAGGGTGTTGTGGGGTTCATGTACCCCTTGAGGAGGGTGAGTGGGGTGGTGTTAAGTGGGTTGGGAGGGGGTTGTGTTGAATCAGGACTGGGATGGGGGTTCCTGAAGGAGGAGTAGGAAGGGGAGGGGGGCGTGGTGGTGGTGGCATGGTGACTTGGAGAAAGGTATGAGAGTGTTACAGGCGGATCAGCTGTTTGCCCTTCAGGAAATTCTTGGCGTGCCACGGAGGTTGAACTTTATATCTGGCTGGCTTGAGGCGGAGGCACTTTTATTTATCAGCTTAGGCAATACCAGTGTCGTCATGGTAGCGGGCAGTTGAGCGGATAGAGCACCAAGCCGACTGGTTCCTGGGACCTGAACTGCTTCCAAGAGAGATATATGAGTGCAGTGGGAGCTGCTTGCATCCTTTCTACCTGCTGAACTCATAATCCTCTCTCATTCTTCCACTTTGAATACTAAATTTCCTCACTATATGAGATTCCAGACGCTAAGTACTAATCATTTTTGTGTATTTGTGAGCAACTGCTCATGGAATTATAGTTACGTTCTCAACAACGGACTTAGAGATATCAATCTTAAAAGCAGTTACTCAAAATCTGCCTCCCCATCAACCAATTCAAGCAAGAAATTATCGCACTTTAACACTTCCTCGTATGGAATGGTTTCTCAGTACTCGCATGAAACATAAGTGTAACATAGGAAAGTTAATGCTTCCTCATACAGACACACAACCAGATGACACACACACACACACACACACACACACACACACACACACACACACACACATACACATTTGCATATATATATATATATATATATATATATATATATATATATATATATATGTATATTTATTTATATATTTATTCATTATACTTTGTCGCTGTCTCCCATAATATCCTCCAACAGCCAGGATTCGAACCCAGGGCCTAATGCGTGGTATGCGGGTCCTGGGTCTGAATCCTGGGTGTTGGAGGGTGTTTTGTGTTCTATGAAAGTGCGCGTTAATATGCATTTATATATATATATATATATATATATATATATATATATATATATATATATATACATACACGCACACACATATACAAATATATGTATACACAAGTTCACTCGCTGACATAGGCTCAGATATGCATCGAAACCCAGACATACACAAACACACGTGCGAGAGCACACATGATCAAGACCTAACGCGAGCACACACACACACACACACACACACACACACACACACACACACAGGAAGGAGCTATGAAGAGACGAGAGATGATCGCAGTCTTCCCACATTGAGAGAAATAAGTGGAGACATGATGATAACAACGTGTTAATGTCTATGAGGCCATGACAACGTCCTTGTATAGAACAGTTGCCTGATACACGGAAAGAGCCCAGAGCAAGAGGGCACCATCTGGGCGGTAGTAGTGTATGGAGGAAGGTCGTGAGGCGTTTCTACAGCAACAGAATTGTCGACTTGGGGAATAAGCTTAGCCAAGGGGAATTAAAAGGCGAATACCATCGGAGAGTTAAGAAGACGTACATGGCATTAGAACAGGGATGAGAATCTGGACCGTACGAGTATAAAACTCCTTCCCCGTATGCACAAACAAATAATCGCACAAACACATACACACAGCGTCTGACACTGTGCCACATACGAGACTGGTAAAGAAGTTACATCTTCAGGTTGATTAAGGAGGACACTCCATCCGTTGAGAGACGATTATATCACCGAAGGAAGGAAAGGATACATAAAGGATAGGAAGGATACATGACAGAAGAGTCTTCTCAAAATGGTTTAAAGTCAAAATTGACATCTCCTGCATCAGGGAGCTGTCGTGGGACCATTGTACTTCCTGATATGTGAATGATGTGCTACAAGGATTGGAATCCTTCCTGCACATTTTTACGGATAATGCCTAAGTAATGGGGGTCAGTAAAATCGAGGGGGAATGCATCAGTTTACAAGGAGACCTAAGCAGAGTCCAAAGTTGGTCTGATGCATGGCTGATGTTCATCTCGAGTAACTGTTAAATAACGAGGATGAGACACAGTTGTAGGACACTGATATGTGTATCATCTAGCAGGGAATAAGCTAGAGGAAACTACGTATCAGAGGTAGTTATGAGTTGAAATCTCTAACCTGTCGCCAAATTCTCACATTAGGAGAATAATCAAGTCCATCAAAGGTATGCTGGCAAATATTATAATGACATTCATGGATAGGGAAGTATTCAGCAAGTTGTTCACATTCTATGATAGGTCAAAGCAAGAATATGCTTTACGAGTTTGGTCACTGCACCTAAAGAAGCATAATGAGCTAATAGAGACGGTGCAAAGGAGTGCAACAAATATGGTACCAGAGTTAGAGGCCTGAGTTACAGGGGAAAGCTAAAGGCTTTAGACATGCCCATCATGGGACGGAGAAAAGCAAAGGGTGACTTGATCACAGCCTTTAAGGCTTTAAACTAGATTGACGAGGCAGACAGAACACAGTTCTTCAAAAGATGTAGGAAAAGAAAAGCCAGAGAACGTAACACAGTATCAATCAAGTAACGTTTAAAAAAAAGACGTAAAGAAGTGTTTTATAGTATTAAGTGTAGGATGAATGGAATAAACTCAGTGAGGAATGAGTAATCCTGGACAGCGCCCAGAAGCTAAAAAAGCTTTGTGATAGAAGAGAATGTTCAAGAGACGAGACCCAACGAGTTTGATTCCCTTCCCGTACAGTAGGTAATAACGCCCAAAGACACATAGGATAGCAACTAAAGCAAGATATAATATGGAGGAAAATCCTTGTCTGCCATTCTGCATCTGATATACAGTAGTAACAGCTGAGGGAGAGGACCTCTGGCAACCTTAGTATAGTCAAATGTTACACGGTTACTAATTTCCAAAAGTTCAAATGGCTGCGAGATCAGAATCGAAAGTGTAAGTCACACACGTTATATATATATATATATATATATATATATATATATATATATATATATATATATATATATATATATAGATAGATAGATATGGATATATAGATATAGTAAGACGTGTGTTGAAAGAAAATGATATATATACTTTTAGAGCATAAGGGTGATGGATGGATGGAATAAATAGAATGAGGAGAGAATACTTCTGCACATTATGTATATCATACACGTATATATGGAGACATGTATTGAGATGAATGACAAACTTTTACATTTCACTGACGACCATCGATGATTCGCTTTCATTTGTACCCAGATGGGTTGAAGGAGAGATCGTAGGAAACACTGAGAGTATTAGAAGAATCATGATTCATTTCTTGAAGGCTTTTGTCCTGCCCTCTACAGGCCAGTATAACTGAAAAAAAAAACTTGGTCTATAAATTTCTGAAAATGGTAATCTGGAGAGAGCTATATGATAGCTTGCAAAGAAGCAACAATGACTCATAGGAAACAGAGGTTTTATTACGAATCGTCTAAGCTTCAGTGATAGTGTGATTGCCGGCTTAGGAAAGAGATATAGGTGTGTCACCCGTCCCTTTTGGATCCGCAGAAAGCATTTGACGCTGTCGCACGTAAGAGGTTGGTAAACAGAAGAAAAAAGGAAAGATATCCAGACAAACATGAAAGGGACAAGTGAATCGTATCACCTTCAGTGTTTGTAAATGGGTAAACGATATTGGCGTTCGAAAGTATTGTCTTTGGACCGCTGCTTATTATTCCTGTTGTATGTCTTTACCAAACGGATTTACATCTGTACGGAAACTGAGGAATCTAATGACTCTGACAACTCACGAAGTGATTCAGGCTTTAGCATAAGTCGAATAGAAAGTGACTATCATTAAATCAAACCATAAGCAAAGTGATGAAGATGAGGCGGGGCTAAATGAACCCAGTCTAATGACTTTCATCCTCCAAGGATCCAATCGCCGGAATTTTCTTCAAAAAGGAATTTGATTGTATGAAAATCACCGTTGGGGAGTTTTACAGGAAGTTAGCTACATATTGTTGAGCATGTGGTCAAGTACACTGGTAACATTTTTCCACTAAGATTTATGAAGAATAGACCGTTTCCCATGTTTTGAATCTGCACCACCAGTTCGGTTACTCAGCTAGAGGAGACGTATATATCTTTGCTGGAGAGGATACAGCAATAGGCCTCAAAAGCCGTATTGAAAGTAAGGAACTTAAGCTCTAAGGAGGGTATAGCACTAATTGGCTTGCCCCAGAAGGAGAAATAGAAACTCAGGGAAGAGATATGGTCTCAGATCGACCTTTGATACAAGGAAAAATCAATCAGCTTTAGCAAAAAGGAGATAAGATATCGACGTGGAATCAGAAAGAAAAAGATTGGGTAATAATCTTCCAGTGTTGTAACATTGCAGCGAGCGATTGGATAAGGTAACTGAAGACGGAGGGAATGAGGAAGACGTAAAGAAATTTAAGATTTGATGAAAAATGGAGTTCATTGGATGGAGTCCTCTCTCTCCTCTCGTATACACACAGAAAGTCGCAAAAGCAAAAATCTTCAATTACACACACACACACACACACACACACTTATGTGCATGCATACATAGGAGGAAAAATATGGTTCATGTGCACAAGTGTAAGATAATGAATAACAGAAGATTAAAGCTCTCTCCGTAACACACAAACGATAATCACTCACACACACACACACACACACACACACACACACACACACACACACACATAAATGCAGCAGTCAAACTCTCTTCCAAACTTTATGACCCAGACTTCGTACCAAAATACACATTTTCCATGCATGCTGAAGAACTGCAGAGAGAGAGAGAGATCTGCATCACCCACCGAACCAATAGACTTTGCAACATTATACTACCCCCAACCTGATCACAACCTAATTGAGATATAAGAAAAGGAACAGTGAAAGGGACTGAAGATGGTGGGCTGTTATCAAATTCTTTACCACAAATGACACTCAGAAAAGAGGAAATTCCTCTCTCGGTATTGGGAAATTCAGAAAAGTTTTTCATAGATGGGGTAAGTTCGTAGTGTGATGTTGAATGTTAGTGTGAACATTCTGTGAACATGACGGTGTATGTGTGTATGGGAATGAATAAAGGCAGACAGTGTGAATTGTGTGCATGTGTATATATATGTATATGTCTGTGTGTGTGTATATATATGTGTACATTTAGATGTATAGGTATGTATATTTGCGTGTGTGGACGTATATGTATATACATGTGTACGTGGGCGGGTTGGGCCATTCTTTCGTCTGTTTCCTTGCGCCACCTCGCTAACGCGGGAGACAGCGACAAAGCAAAATAAATAAATATATATATATATATATATATATCAGATATGTAGTATTGGCAGTAGAATGGCACAGTCTTCTGAGTTGTAGGAACGTCACACATAATCATGAATTTCCAATTTCCAAGAGCCAGTTGAGGACGAAGGGGTGGGATGGGGGTGGACCTGGACGTGGGGGAAATATGCTGCGTTTGTGAAAATGCAGAATATCACAAGTCGTCTTCCTCTTTAACACGACTTTGGCTGAAGCTTTCATTCGATATATTTGGAACGAACTTATGATTTTATGTGTAAATTAGATCCTCTAAAAGTAAATGGTTCATATCTGTCAACACTGATTAGAACTTATGATAGGAAAAAGTACAATACTGTACCAGTTTGGAAAGCATTTCCTGAAATTAGATATTCAGTCACTCAAGGAGAATTGAATACACTATCACTTGAGAGTTGACCTGAAGGATTGTATATGAGGAAAATAAAATGAAGTCAGAATAAATATATTAGTGTAGGAAAGGAGATATATGTTGGGATAGATATAAGATGTTTTCTCATTTGAAAAACATAACTTTTTGAAACATTAGTTCAGATGTTGTCTTAGAGTTGGAATGAGATAGATTTTACCCACAGTAATGCAGGAACTGAACGAAACAATAACGAAGACCCTTTTAGAATGAAAATTGAAAGTGACTAATATATTAACTTTCGTTTTTGTACCACAAGCTGAAATAGATGGACCTTGTAGTAATTCTTATGCTGAATTCGAATCGGTTTTTAGAATATTTCTATCAGGCTTGGTCTTTAAGTGACCGAGCAATTAAATCTTACAGTAAGTGTGTATTACACTTTCATATATAAGGCTAGTATTACACTTGAAAAAGATTACCTCTAAAATGTAGAAGTGTAGGATTTTCGGTTATGTTTGGTCTCAAGAACATCCTTCCTTAATGCTCAGAAGTAATCTGCCAGCATAGAGGGGTTCCCCTGGGTTGTATTCGTGGCCATGCAGTTTTTTCAAGAGGGGCTCCACTGTGTTATGTTCTTGGCCATGCAGTTTTTTTTGAACTTCATTTGGCTCTTCATTGACCTTTTCATCTGGAAGCAGTTCCTGGATCTGTAGTCCTCCAAAAATACCTTCCTTGATATTTGTATCACTGATTCTGGGGAATTTATTCCTCAAATAAGTGAATCCATTGCCAGTTTTATCCATACCCTTGACGAAGTTCTTCATCAAGCCTAGCTTAATGTGCGAAGGAGGCACATAAATTTTCTCAGGATCAACAAGAGGAGGACTGATGACATTCTTCTGCAGTGAAGTCAGTGATGTTCGTTTTCGCCACAACTTTCTTTACATAATGATTTTCTTGTCCCGGCTGTCCCACTCATAGTGGAAACAACAGAACTTCGTGTAACCAAGTTGCAATACGAGTAAAAGTGCCACAACCTTTAGGTCACCACATACATGCCACTCATAATAAGTCCCAATTCTTATTTTATCCAAAAGAAGTTTCATGTTATCATACGATTCCCTCATGTTAGCAGCTGCGTGGGCCAGAGGAACGGAGGGGAACTTATTTCCGTTGTGGAGGAGAACCACTTTCATGCTTGCTTTTGAATGAGTCAGTAAACAAGCGCCACTCATCTGTGTTATATTTGTGGCGAAGTGCCTCCATAAAAAGACCGAGTATCATTGCAAAACACCAAACCATCTTCAAGGGAGAAAATTTTCTTGAAAACGTCATGGTATACCCTGCGTGTCGTAGAAGGCGACTAAAAGGGGTGGGAGCGGGGAACTGGAAATCCTCTCCTCCCGTTTTTTTTTTTTTTTTTTTCCAAATAAGGGAACGGAGAAAGGGGCCAAGTGAGGATATTTCCTCAATGGCTCAGTCCTCTGTTCTTAACGCTATCTCGCTAACGTGGGAAATGGCGAATATGTATGAAAAAAGAAATATATATATATATATATATATATATATATATATATATATATATATATATATATATATATATATATATATATATATAATACACACACACCGGGGTCGACGTTTTATTAGTTCTTTTTTTCATAATTTTTTTTGTTTTCGACTTTTCTTGGTATTGTATTTTCTTCCATCTTGTTGAGACCCTAGATGTTCTGTACATCGTGCCTTGTGAGCCATGAAGTGAACCAGTTGATAAACCTTAGCATCACTGAGCACTGGAACGCTCGCCTTCTTGATCATGCTCCCTCCTGGAACGCTCGCCTTCTTGATTATGCTCCCTCCTGGAACGCTCGCCTTCTTGATCATGCTCCCTCCTGGAACGCTTGCCTTCTTGATCATGCTCCCTCCTGGAACGTTCGCCTTCTTGATCATGCTCCTTCCTGGAACGCTCAACCGTTTGATCTAGCTCCCTCTGGGAACATTTGGCCCAGGGTCCTCCTGGAAAACTTAGGCTTCTTGGTCCAGCTCCTTCCTGTTTGTGGCTGAGGCCAAGCTAAGTTTATGATACCTGGAATTGTGGGGAAGAAAACCGTTGCACAAGCTTCTTGACCTGGGGTGATGTGCGTGTATGTTATTGTCTCTGGTTATTGTACAAACATGTGTAATTATTTCATTTTTAATTGCACCGTGAATGAATAACTTGCTTCATTTGTATTTACACTTAACCTCCCCCTCTGCCCGCACCAGTTCCCACATTTGATACTTTTATTGATTATACTATCAATGAAGGGGAGAAAGTCGAGCAAAAAGGATAATGAGAAACCTTCTTTATTCTTGGAGGGGAAGGGCGGTCATGCATGGACTCAATGAGAAGGGAAACTAGTTCGAGAGAGAGAGAGAGAGATAGAGAGAGAGAGAGGGGTGATGGACTCGACAAAATCTCAGGGGAAAGCAAGAGCTGAATTTTGCATTAATCGGTGCTCGAAAGGTGATATAAAAAAGATCACTGATTTTGCAGTGTAAAGCTGGTTCTTGTCTTTTGTGGAGGAGGAAATACCAGATGGCAAGTAATTAAATACTTTCACATTATACACACGAGGAGGTAACAGGAAGTAAGTTAACACGCGTGAGAGAGAGAGAGAGAGAGAGAGAGAGAGAGAGAGAGAGAGAGAGAGAGAGAGAGAGAGAGAGAGAGAAATGATGATATATCAAGCAGATTCTGTTAAGTGTTTTTACCTGGGTGAAAAGGAATTTCGTGAAGTCATGGTAGGTAGTGAGGTGTGGAATATTAGATGAACTCTGTAAGAAGACTCTCATAACTTCATTGCACCGTGGGAATGGAGTTTGTAAGAGAGAGAGGATCAAGTTATAACTTAAAGTACCTGATGGAGACGAAGCAAACTTGCTAGCATATCGAAGGCAGGACTCTGAACGTGAATGTCCAAGATGAATTGTTAGCATCTTAGGGGAAAAGGCCGTCATACGTCTAGTGGCTGAAGGGGACGAAGCTGATTTAGCTGCGTCTCGTGAGGAAGATACTCGAAACTTCAGCGACCAATAAGGCCGGAGTTGAATTCTTTCGGGAAAAGCTCGTATAACTCCTTTGCTTGGTGGGAAAGAAGCTGAATCACGTCCGTCTGTAAAACAAGTTTTACTGTTACATTTTAAGACAAAAAATAATTACGAGAATCGCTGCAAGTGTGGAAAACCTGAAATTGCACACCACAAAACGTTTCGTGCAACAAGCAGATTGAAAGTTTCATGTAACATCAAAATATTGGCTATGATGCAATCTGTGTGGTAATGAGGTAAGTGAAACGGGAACTAAACATGAATTGAGACATGAGTGTTTGATACGACAGATGTACAGTTTTGATTTAGATGACTATATTTCCCCAGAACGTTTCACACTCAAGAAGACAGACAACCCGTCTATCAGGCTTGATTGCTGGAGTTGAATATTTGTTGACTGGAAGCAGGAAGAGGATTGGAAACACGAAAAAACCCCATGAGGAACAGCACGATTCATATGAAAGGAAGATGTGAATGATTCATAGATAATTGTGGAACTGAACGAACCACAGATGTTGTATATATCAACGAAGGATGAGAGGAGTCTAGAGTTAGGTCCGATACCTCATCCTGCTTCAAAGCATCTCTCGAGATATCGAATTTCACAACACAAGATTCCTCAGAGTCGAGAGAATGACCGTGGGAAAGGATATCTTTGGTAGGTTTCCTCTTGCGAAAACCACACTGATCATCATTGAGATGATGCCGAGATTCAGGGAGCTCATAGGCATGGAAGTTGACGAGAAGATTCAAAGGCTTTGGAGATAACAAACATAAGAATATTAGGATGATATCTAAACGGATTTAGATCGATTGCCTTCTATCAGAATTGACCGTACCAGCGCTTGTATTCGAGAATAATGGAAACCTAAGGATATCGTGCAGTTTTCAGAGGGACAAGCAAGCACAAGAGCAACATCTAAAGCTTTCTGTCAGAACACAGTGAGGGATGCTATCATGTCCATGCGGCTTTCTAATGTTTGAAGAGTGATTTGTGTACTGTATGAAAACAGATTATATTGTATGAAAACAGATTAATCAAGGGCCATTAGATTAGTAAAAGGCGAAAGAATGCTGAAGGTGAAAGAAATCATCGAAAGTAGAATTAAAGGAAAAAAATGAAGATAATCGAAAAAACAGGTGATAACAGCGGGGAAACAGCAATGCTATCATTGACGTAGAGAACTAACACAGGTAAATTGAGAGACGGAGTATAGGATGACTTTGACCAAAGATCATGAAGACTTGCCTGTAGAACACAAGCAGACGTTATCATACCCCGTCTCACATTTGAGACATTGAAATGATTCAGAGACGAATTGGAAGGTGAACTAGAGTTAGAAGTCGAGACGGTTTTCGAGTTCCTATTCCACGACAAGCTTCTTGACTTGAATGGTCTCAAAAAAGAGAGTAATCAAACTAAGGTTTACAAAAGGACATTATAGGAAGTGGGTGTACGTATATACCTCCACAATCCTGTATGAGAAATCCCTTGCCGTAACGTAGACAGAGACGGAAGTATTGTTGCATGGAAAGGAGGCAATCACCCGAAGCGAAATGAAAAGAAAATTTTCACAAGTCACTCCCGTCGGCGAAACCCAGATGCCACAGTTTGCCTGTAGATGACGTCAGTGGGAGTAGGAGGAGGAGGAGGAGGAAGAGATGTTGGTGAGGATCCATCTACAGTAGTGTGATTAGATGCGTCGTTCAGGGATGATGTTATGTTGCTATAGTTTAAGGGATCTGAGAGTTTAATGTAGATCCACAGTATTATTGGACTGGTCGTGATAATCTAAATCATTTGAGGATGTTTCATGATTTTCTTCAGATCTTTGTGAAGAGAAAACGCGGGGTATCAAACCTTTCGTAGTGTATGGAGGAGGATCTCGGCCATTACTTGTGGCAGACGATGAAGTCTCCGAGGAAGAGCTGAAAATAGCCCGCATGCTGATACAATCGGTCTGTTGACGGACCGTCAGTGTGACAACTGCAATTCCCCTCCCCTCCACTACTCCTCAAAGGTCCAGAAATGAAGAGGTGACAGTACAACAAGCGCTAACGTTGTAGGTACCAACAAAGTGGCCACCAACCAAATGATAGCAATTGAAAGGTAACGTAAGGATTAAAGAATAGACTTACGAAGGAATCAATGTCTGGCAGCGTTATTTATCCTCGCTAATGAGCCGGAGATGAAAACACAGACAAGACCCGCTGTGAAAAACTACCCAGAGACTGACATCCCTCAAACGCTGTTGCCTCTCCTGCCCATCTCCTCCCACAGTCCTTTCGTCCTAATTTCACATCTTCTCTTCATCTTTTTATCCCTTTAGTGAACTCTGACACTGCCGGTTATACGACGTCTCGACGGTAGGTGGAAGGAGCGTCTGTGATTATACAACAAACTTTTTTTTATCTCTCTTATGTTGTCAAGCAAGAGTGTGGTGTGGCTCTGTGTCTGTGTCCTAAGACCATAGGACAAAGTCCACGTTTTCTGATTGTGGATGTTAGCGTAAAGTGAGACTTTCGGTTGCTCGTAAGTTTTCTTTGCAGTGTTTTCCAGAGTAACCTCGAGACAATTTAGAATATCAGCATCAGAAATATCAAGATATTTCTAATAGTCATCCCTGCGTTCGCTGTGGATGATGAACGCTTAGAGGCCTGTGTTTGCTCACTCGGGATAATAAACACTCGAAGGATGTTTTACCACTGTAGACGAGGAAGATTTTAGGGGAACTCTGTCCTGTTAGTCTGGGTAATGAACAATCAAAAGTTTGTGCTCACCGTCTGTTTATAATGATCAGTTAGGGGTTTTTGTGTATCCAGCCATTGTAGGCAATGAGCACTCAGATTTCTGTATTCACATAGCTTAGGTAATGAACGCAAAAGGATTTGTCTTCCGCCAATCTTAGTGATGAATATTAACAATTTTGTGCTCTACCAGCATCTCTAATGAACAGTGACAGGTTCGTGTTCAGCCAGTCTAAATGATGATAATTCACTGTGTTCAAAAAGGTTTGGGTAGTAAGCAAGAAGTGACCCGTGTCTTGCAAGTCTGTGGAACTAACACTCAAAATCCTTTGTTCTGCAGAAGATGCAGTTAAACACATGGTAACAACCGCCACACAGTAGTCAGCGACAGAACTGCTGCAGATGAGCCTTAAAGTAAAACCCCAGCGGGAGACGAGCCATTACACATGGTTAAAGGATCATACATCAATCTGCGATAAATATTAAAGCTCCCGCAGTTGCACGAAACCGAAAAACAGGGAGTCTGGTTGAACCCCAGACGAAGCCAAACCATTTAGCTACGGTGAGCAAACTCGAACCGATCAGATAAATACAGATAAAAGCAAGATGAATTATATCCCTGGGAGAGGACAACTGCACACATTAAAAGACAACCGGGCTATATCCACTGCAATAGCAAGGGGGCAAAGCCATTTGTTTACTTAATAGCAAACGTTTTAATATTCCCTCCCGTCATGTGCCTATTAGCATGCAGGTCATGGCACTGACACGGCCGCCCCCCTGTGGCTTTAAACAGTTACAACAACTCAGAATAGAAACTCGCCAGAGACACCGTCACTCCACATCACAAGCGGAGTACCCAGCTCTCTACCACCAGCTCCTATTGTCGGCTCTCCTTCAACTTCCAAATTGCCTTCTGTCAACTACTGAGCGAGGTACAGACGACGGGTCACTGTCCTGAAAACGGGCTTTCTTAACTCGCATGACCCCCAAGTACGTGTAGAATATAAACAAGGTTATTTTAGAGGACGCAGGTGGAAGGTACGTATATATATATATATATATATATATATATATATATATATATATATATATATATATATATATATATACTAAACTCTCTTGTAGACTGTCTTTGTAGCCTTTATCTTCTTTCTTCCGCTTCTTTTCTTACTGTTTCTCCTCCTCATCTGTGCCTTCTTTTTTCCTCCTCTTCTTCCGCCTCTTATTCATCTTCATCGTTGAGCTCATCCTCTTCATCATTCCTCTCCCTACTTCACTATCGCGTCTGTGTATACGACACTGGAAGGAGCAGGAAACGTGTCATGTGTCCGTGTTTCGGTACGAGTGGACGGCGTTACTCTCGCACTACAGATACTCGCCCCGTGGTACGATTAGGATCGATGAACACTCCAGCTTCGCGTTTCCCACCAACCCGTAGGTACTGACTCCTGGCACAAAGGGAGACGCAAGACCATTCGACGTATCGTACATTTGCCAGACTACAAATTATTTTGTTAGGGATAGAGACGGTCGAGGGGGAGGAACTGTACTGTATATATAATCTTATCAAACCCCATCGAAATTCAGACGACAACATCTGCTGCTGATGAACACTTGTGTTTTCACATTAACGCCGAAATTGTCCACTCTACATAAACGTCATACATAGATGCCCAAGTCAGCCAGCAGATATTGACACTTGTCATGAACGAGAGTTTACGACAAGCAATACAGGTATAAAGATTCGATCATTGTGTAGGGATTCTAATCTTGCAAGAATCAAATGGTGAACTGTATCTGCTAGACGCTTGTGACCATAACATGGTCAGGTTCAATGTAAATGTGAAAACTGGTTCCCCTAAAACCAATATTATTATTCCAAACTTTAACAGGGCTGATTTTAGTGGGTTGCGCGACGCATTAAAGTCTCAAGGTTGTTGGTTCATGCCCAGAGGAGCTATGGGCCAGTTTTTAAGTGTCATTTTATGCACCAAGAAGACACATTCGTGCCTGAATGGTACTCCACCGATATCGCAAGAACTATATGGCGCAGAAATAGATTGTATGAGCTTAAGAAATCGGACAGTGACCCAAATATTGCAACGTAAAATAACACTTAAGAGAGATGTGAAAAGACTTATCAAGCAAGCCAAGAGAGAGTATGAACTAAGTGTTGCAAGAGATGGTAATAAAGATCTTAAAATTTTTTTTTTATTGATATATCAGTGATAAGAAACATATAAAGAGTAATCTAGTAAGTGAAGAAGATGGGAAACCCAGTGTGAATGATAAAAGCATAGCAATAACCTTTAACCGTTTTTGTTTAGTTCTCTTTTTACACTAGAAAGCAGTAACACAGAGAAGTTGAAGACTAATAAGATTTCGGGTCCTGGTCGTTTTCATCCACCAGTAATGAAAAACGTCAAACACGAAATTGCCAAACTGGTTATTTATATTTTCATTAACAAACCATATGAAGACAGATTGTGAGAATTAAACTTGCTCTCTTTAAGCAGGAGGCGTCCTGAAGCAAGTTAAATGAATGTTTTGAAATACTTAGAGGATTTATCAACGTCGTTATTGAAAATTTCTTCACAGTAGCACCAGCTCTACCAGCGACAGAGAATGGACCAAAACTTAGTGATCACCGAGTTAATCTGGATTGTACCAAGTAATTTTTTTTTCTTTTTTTTTACCGACGACATTATTGACGCGTGGAATAAGCTCCCAGACAGAACATGGTGTTCAGAGCAACGCTCACGATATCTTCAAAACTAGGCTTGATCATTGCTTGTCACTCTCTGACACTGAATTATTCATTTATTCAATCTTAATAACGTAGTGGTATATAATGCTATCTCCTCAACCACCGATCTCTCCCTGGCCTTGCTGCGGTAACATATCAACATTGATTAACCCGTGTCACCTCCTTAAGGGAACATAAAAGAATTATCTTCTCCACTAGGAGTAATATAGACATTGTAAGTCGAGAAACTGGAGCTCAAGTTTATCCTTACTATTGTCCTTGTAACAAAAAGTAATGGGATGCATGACGTTAGGAATGGGATGCATGACATATATTCATGTTCATTTTACTTTATGACTTTCCTGTAGAAATTTTCTTTAAGAGTATTAATCCTGCAAGGCATTTTTTTCTACCTATTTTCCGTCCGGCGTGTTGTCGAAGGGAGTGGAGGGCGGGGAGAGAGCCTTTACTTTGCCATTATTTTCTTCTACTACTTTTCTTTTAGTGTTAAAGCCCAACCACCTCGCTTGGACTTTGGGTCTCTCTCTCTCTCTCTCTCTCTCTCTCTCTCTCTCTCTCTCTCTCTCTCTCTCTCTCTCTCTCTCTCTCTCTCTCTCTCTCCCGTAGCCACTTACTGCTGTCGCAAGCAGAGAATCTCAAGATCCTCCGACATGTAAATTGACAACACGAATCTCTCTCTCTCTCTCTCTCTCTCTCTCTCTCTCTCTCTCTCGTTCTGGGTATGAGTGGCAGCTGACAAGAGCCGTGAAAGATGACACTTGCCCCTCACACACACACACACACACACACACACACACAACATACGCACAACTCGAAACACTTGTTATTCCGAGGCAAGAGCGCGGCAGCGCCACCTGCAACAGCTGCTGTTCTAATCTCCTCTCTCGTCTCGTTCTTCTTATTCCACCTCTTTTTCACTCTCACTCCCCTGCAGGTATCACTATCATTACACATACTCTGGCCTCCATCACATGCGGAAACTAAGACGAAAAAATTAGCAAATGATCAGATCAAGAAACATTTAAACTAATACTAATGAGAGGATAAACAGAAAATGTAAAAACAGTGAACTGTTCTAAGGGAAAATTAATTTGGAGTCCTCAGATGAGATAAGATACTTTCGTATAGTTTATGGTTTGAGAAAAAACTTTTATGTACATATCATTAATGAGCATAAAACAAGGTTATCTTGAAGGTAGCGAAAGAAATACTTTGAAAAACAATTTTTGGTGGGTCTTTGTTAAATGGTCTTCCGTCGCGTGGACACGAGTAATCGGATATTTCTAAGTGGGGCACAAAGACCATTACTTACACAGACCAAAGGAGGTGGAAATCAGTGATATAAGTTCCTATATAGAAGGTTCCTTTCATAATCACAGCCAGACTGCAACTTCCACTTGAGCGTTTACTTCCCATATGTCCTACACTCACCCACCAGACAGACACACACACACATCACTACACTTCTTGACCTGTGGTCCAGCTCGGGGACGGTGCCACTAGCTTCCTGAGTGTTGTGGAGGAATTGCTTAGAAGGGGATCCAACAGTAGGAAGAATAACACACACACACACACACACACATTATATATATATATATATATATATTGAAGCAGGGCATGTGAAGCGTCTGGGGTAAACCATGGAAAGCTGTGTAGGTATATTTGCGTGTGTGGACGTATGTATATACATGTGTATGGGGGGGGGGGGGGTTGGGCCATTTCTTTCGTCTGTTTCCTTGCGCTACCTCGCAAACGCGGGAGACAGCGACAAAGGATAATAAAAAAAAAAAAAAAAAAATATATATATATATATATATATATATATATATATATAAAGTAGAAGAACACACTGTCGTGAAAAAGTTTGAAGGTTAAACTTGAACACTTTTTCTTTTTCTTACATTACCTGAGACGGCACGGGCAACTGATGCCCTAATCAAGGTCAACTCACTTATGCTGTATATAGATATCTTAGCCTGAGTCAGGTACCCATTTTATTGACCAACCCCTAGGAGTGGATGAACAGCTAAGTTGACTGTGGACAGACTGTCGCGACAAGGATTGGAAACTATGCGCTCGATACTCGGCGGAGCCGTGAATGCGTCACAGCCAGGAACGCTAACCACTGCACCACGATGGTTCATATATCTATCTATCCATTTACTCTCTCTCTCTCTCTCTCTCTCTCTCTCTCTCTCTCTCTCTCTCTCTCTCTTATATATATATATATATATATATATATATATATATATATATATATATATATATATATATATATATATATATATGATATTTAGAGAAAAAGAGGAAGCAGAAGAGGAAGTATTACTGGATATCGTCTGCACGTGGATGTACCATGATTAAAAAGTCACCTCAGCAAGGCTGTCTCACCGTCAATGGTCTAAAGGAATTCTACGTCTGAAAGGATTTCTTTGTTTCCTCGTTACAGATTGCATCACAGCCTTGGAGCTGCCGGGTTCCCGTAAAAGGTTTCCTTGAGTTATATGATTAGATGTGTGAGGGGAGAGTGGCAGCATTCAGTAATCCCAGACACGATCCTCGATGATTGCTCTCTTCATGACGTTTAAAAAGGTGAATCATAGCATCTGAGGGTGATTTACTATCCGTGGTAGTCAGCTGTTACGCCTGATCGCAGCTCTGAATTCGTCAGAAAACAAATGTATAATGTAACCCATTTTAAGGGTCGTGATCGCAGGGCACAGGGGAGACGCAGGAACGAAGGCGGTAGTCAAACGCACATCTTTGCGTCTCGTTTGGAAGGGAAAGATGACTAAGTGGTGTGCGTCTCGGTCGTTCTTTCTTTGAGGAGAGTTGTTGCACTGTGCGTCACTAGCGCCAGTTGGCCAACACTCGAGGTCATTTTCTTTTTTAAGTGTGGCGTCTTATTTCACTCTGACGTAACAGGAGTGCAGTAACTGATACCCCCTTTTGATCGTACTTCTCTAGGAAGTCGTTCAGTCTGTCTGTTACAAGGGTTTCTTGGGGTAGGTAGGTGGTAGCCTGTGGTAGGGAGGTGTTCCACGAGCGGGTCACGATCCTGACTGGGTTTTATTTATATACTGCTCCTCACGTCTTCGTCCTGTGAGTGTGTGTGTGTCTCTCTCTCTCTCTCTCGAAAGAAATTCAACTCTTTAACAGAGAAGTGGATAAGGTCGTCAAATCATTCCTGAATAAAGGTGCTTCCATTGCGTTGAAATGTCTTCATCTTAAACATTCGGTACTGTGGTCTAAATTTATCCGTTACTCATGAGGCCGACTGGCGACTTATTCTCTTCTTCATCTGTGTACAGTTTGACAAAGACCTTACGTTTTAGGTGACACTCGACTCAAGCAATCATCAGGCCTGCCTCATCCGTCACAAACTCTGCATTCTTCCCGGGGAAGGTTAGAATAAACAAGGCTATTTTAGGAGAATATAAAGATTTTCACAAGGTCCCACAGAGACCTTCTGAATTCTAAGCTCTTCTTTCTCTGAATTCCAAAAGGATTCTGAAGAGGAGGAGGTCGTCATCGTCAAATGAACTCTCTCGTTCGAGCAAAACGCATTTCTCAGACGAAGCTCTGCCTAACTTTGGCAATATTGAAGAGACGCTTTAGTCTTAAAGACTTTCGGTATCCGATTAAAGATGCGAAGAGAGAGATACAGAGGGGCAATTTCGCTCATGAGCACCCTCGTCTGATACACTAAAAGGTTCCGAAAAAAAAAAGAATAGCACGGAGGATCTCAAATAATAAACGAAACACTGACACCGACGCAAGCGTGTGTTAAACTGATTTACTACTCTGAAAACTTGTTGTTGCCAGCACACACATCCAAAGTTCTGCTGCTATTTTTTTCACGAACTAGTATAGCTATGATACAGGAGGACTTTTTCGTGATTTTGTCATAGAGAACATGAATGCTTCTAACAGTCCTGGTGAGCTCACCTCGGTCATAGGTGGCTAAAGTGAAATATGGACGTGTCGTAATCATGAAGACATCACTTACATGGCATGACGATATTAACGCTGCCCTGGTGGCGCAAGCGCGTAACTAAAGCTGTGGGAAGTTGGCACACACAGTGTGCCTCCCTGTGTGCCAGCATAACTAGACGAGGTTCGAAGTAATTACAAGTATATTATTACCACACGATGCTTCAGGGCTTCTGGTAATTTCAGGTATCCATTTACCACACATTGCGTCTTTGTTTGTGGTAACTTTAGGCATCCATTACCATACGATGCTTCAGGGCTTCTGGTAATTTCATGAACACATTAAAATATAATGCTTCTAGGCCTCTGCTAATTCCAGATACCCATGACCTCTGGGTTGCTGGTAATTTCAGTTATGTATTGATCATCAACTCGCATGTCAATACTGAATTCACGCGTTCGAACTCCACACTAATGGAAAGCTCCAACAACATCTAAAGGGCATATGTACGACCGCCTCTCACCAGCAGTGGAAGAGGCAGACTTTCATGCCGAAGAACTGATGCCGACCATCACTACTCCGCAACTTACCGACTACCGTCCGATATCACTGTAAATGCTCATAAGCGAACAACAAATGATTCGTTTCTGCTTGAGGAAGAAAAAAGAAAAGGGCACTTAGAAAATAAACGTCGAGAATGCATCTGTCGTGGCCAACAGGAGGGATCACAGTCATGGGTCATAGAGTTCATGAAAACAAAGACTAAGCTTACCGGCTCACGGGTAATGAAATGTTGTGTATATAGACTCGAGGAGAGAGGTTTTTACGTTTACAACCGAGCCAGAATGCGTGTGCCTGTAAACCCTCAGCACATATATATTTTTCTCTAGCTTACTTAGTGGGAAGGATCCAGAATTCTTAGAAGCTTGGAATAGAGAAGTACCATTAGTTTATCTTCCCCAATGTCTATATCCTCACCCAGATTCTGAGGCTGCTTCTATCGTGAAGTGTACTATGAGGAATGTTCTTTGCTCTCTTAGTGTAATAATGTTGATGGTTAACATTTCATTCCATGAAAAAAAAAGAAGATGTATTAGAAAAAGCTTCCCAACCTCTTTGCTTCAGGATCACAATCTAAAACACAAAGAGACCGTAAACAGCACGAGAAAAGATGTCTTATTGGAGACTTAACCCCCACACCCCACCTAGAACTGCAACACATACAAAGGTAGAGATGCTACGTACGAGATCAGTTACACTGGGTACAAAACCAAGGTCTTCAGAAGATATCAAAAGGGGAGCAAAAAAAGATAATCTGTGCCTAAGTCCCTCTGAATACCAAGGATAGATCAGAGCACACCGAAAAAATAGGACTTGAAGGATGCGGATGTGCATTGACATACACAGACATACCAATGCCTACACACACACACACACACACACACACACACACACGTACATACAGACGTATGTGTTCCAATAAAAACATTATATATATATATATATATATATATATATATATATATATATATATATATATATAGGTGTGTGTGTGTGTTACCGTGCCTCGCAAGTAATGAGTTTACATCACGAGTAAAAATTCGTCTTTGACGAGGCTATATCACTGGAAGTACAGTATTGTCAAAGGCCTCACTCCAAAGAAGTTCCCTGTAGTTGGAATTAGCGCAGCCTTGGGTGCAGGAGCTTTTAGAAAGATGCTCTGGAAATGCCTCTACCTTTGCACAAGGGTATTATGCATGCATTACGCCAGTATCTACCCCTCTTCTGCCATGAAAACGTAAAGCAGCCAAAGTAGCAATCAACAAAACTGTCAGCCCCATATCTTGAGAGAGTTAACTGCAATTCCATCCACTCCTAAACTGTAATGCCCTCCACTCCTATTATTACACCGCACCTTTTCAGCCATACCATTCGTCATAACTTCCTTCCACTTTCTCTTTTACTTTTCCCAGTCATTCGCTTTCCTTCCCTTATTCGTGTCCTCTTTACTTTTAACCATATTTCTGCCGTCCACCTTTTGCTTGATACATACTTCACCAGCACATTTATGCACTACTACCCACAATGCCTAATATTTTCCTTCCACTCCCCTAGTTTCATACATTTCCACCCTATGCACACTTGTCACTTTTCCAAACACACTTACTTTCACCACTTCTTTCACACTTTGTCATATCCTCTCTCTCAAACCAACACAAACGTTCACACTCGCCTTCACCACGAAGAAATCAAGCATTCTATCTGCCACCCA